>NC_138771.1:570471834-570684334 GCF_965119305.1 Pelophylax lessonae | reverse complement strand
GTATGACACGTGTACGTCACTGCCGCTAAAGGGGGTGCGGTTTGGGTGGGGGTGGTAAAAACACATCTTAACTATGGTGTTTTACCACCCCCAAACTGCACATGTAAATTAACCCTAACTGTTCTGAGCCCCCTATAAGACTGCTTTCACAATGATGTGTTGCGGTTTACCTGCACCATGGGTGCAGCACAATGCCTTTGCGACTTTCCTGGGTTAGCTGCACTTTGCCATAGACTTCTATTATATCCTGCAGGTGTGGTGCACTTTCTAATAGTGCACCAAAACTTTTGCATTCAGGAGCTTTGGTGCACTTTCAAAAAGCACACCAAAGAGGATATATTAGATGTCTATGACTAAGTGCAGCAAACCTGCAGGAAAGCTGCAGGTACAATGCACTACACCTGCGAAAGCAGCCCTATATTATTATGCCCAGTGTATTGCTTCACACTGACCTGAAGATCCCTTCTTTCCTGCTGCTGACACCACCCTGGAGACCGTTAGCTGGGATAAGAGGTGGAGTGCAGTTGGTATCACTCCGCATGGGACAGGATTTGGCACTTCAGAGGAGGCATCGGCTTAGGCAGCTCTTGCTCTCTACTACAGCTCCAACTTCACAAGTAGTCCCTGTGCATTGCACTCTGTTTGATGCTCTGGAATGGAGGGTCAGCAAGCCCAGACCGCGATCAATACTGTACATTAAATGCACTTAGAATCTTACAGGAAGATTTTGTTGAAATGAATGTTCTGGCAAAAGGGAGACTGTAAGATTCAAGTTTAGAGAAACTGACCTCTAAAGGACTCATCAGATGCTGATCTTCAGCAGAATGTTATGTGATCTTCCATTAACAGCTGTTGGGAATGCTATTATTATTTCATTGATCTGCAAAAGGCTGACATTTTTAAAAGCCCCCAGACAACAAATGAGGCTGAATTTACATGTGGTTGCTGCGTTCTTTATTGACTGCATGTTGGCTGAACAATAGGCATGAGCCCTTGGCACATGTATTTAACACCTGCCCAGTGTGCTCCCTACACAAAAACTGACACATTTAGATCTATTTCTGGCATTCAGGATCACATCAGGGTGTACAAATGACGCACTTTCAATTGCATTTAATAAACACATTCCACAAAATAGTCAGCTGAGGTCCCTGTGTGCCCAACACATACAAACACTACACACAGAAACAGCAAATAATGAGTACATACCCCAAGGGATGAAAACTGAAAATGTAGTCACCCAGCTTGTTTCCATGTGAATGAAAACTGAGTTCATGCCATATTATTAATAGAGTGCTTTTAGAATTTGTGCTGTGATAAAAACCACTATTATAGACGTGTGATAGGGGAAGGGTAGAGTTTAACCACTTTAGCACCGGGGGATTTGGCTGCTCAATGACCAGGCCCTATTTTGCGATTCGGCACTGTTACTTTAACGGACAATTGCGCGGTCGTGCGACACTGTATCCAAATGAAATTGATGTCTTTTTTCCCCCAAATAGAGCTTTATTTGGTGGTATTTGATCACCTGTGCGATTTTGAGTTTCTGCACTATAAACAAAAAAAGAGTGACAATTTTGAAAAAAATTACAATATTTTTCACATTCTTTTATATATTGCGAGTGGCCGGCGGCCATCAGAGCCGCCAGTCACACGCACTGGCTCCCCAGCTAACGAGCGGGAGCGCGCCGCCAGGGGTGCACGCTCACCCCCTAGAGTCTCCTGAGTGAGCGACGTAGTATAACGTCGCTTTGCCAGGAGCGGATGCCTGCCGCAGTAAAACTGCGGTGGGCAGATATAAAGTGGTTAAGGCCTCTTTCACACCTATGCGACCTAAAAGTAGTGTAATTTTGCTGCGATTTCGACTGGACTTAAAGCACTGTCTGTGTAATCTTGAGGTCTACGGACCTCAAAACGCATAAAAGTCAAACCAAAGTAGTGCAGGGACTACTTTGAAGATGTGGCGACTTGAAGTCGAACAGATATGAACGTTACTCATTGGAAATCATGGGGAATGACTTGTCATGTGACTTTGCAGTCCCAAGTCGCAGGACAAGTCTCACAAGTATGAAAGGGGCCGAAAAATAAAGCTAGTGTGCCCTGTTTTATAATATTTTACAGGTGTGTTAAAACAGCTTTTCTCAAACTGGGTTCTTCCTGAGGTTTTTAGGGTTTCTTTATGCTGTGAGCAGATTCATCTCCAACCTACACTGATCACCAATGTAAGGGAGAAATATTCCACTAACCAACCTCGTACACTCAGCCACTTTGGACCATATACTATACTAACAAGAATGAGTTCAAATCTTCGGTGGGCTCCACGCCACGGGTGTTTGTGATTAGCTGTCGCTCATCCTGTTCAAATCAATAATAGGCCAACAAGTGCCGTCTTTGTTCGGATGGAAGAGGATATCATTGCGCTTACGAACAGAAGAATGGGATTGGGAACTGTCTCCATCCAGGGCTGCTCATCTGTCTATAATCACATGTAACACCTCAGATGTCTGTGTTCCAAAATGCCTATTTTACAATGTGTTACCACAATGCAAAGATGTGAAGCCAACAACAGCCTTATGCCCATTGCCTGGTCAGGAAGGAAAGGGGAAACCTTCCCAGATAGCAATAAAAACGTGAGATAACTGCCCAAACCAAACATAAAAGGTAACTGGTGTTTCTAAATCAATAAGGTGCAGCGGGTTTGGAAGTGGTTTGTGGCTGAATAGCTGATAATTTGCTATTTTAGTTTTTTGAACACAACTACTGTCAAGATTTATCCACACATCAAGAAACATTTATACACATTTGGATTTTGGCACTATACAATAGGAAACACCAAGCTTCAAAGACCAGTGTAAACTAATGAGATTTAACCAGGAGCATTCACCACCCTGCGCCAAGTAAAACTAAGAATTTCAAATGCTTTCCTATAGAGATCGGCACTACTACTTATTCATGGTGTAGCACCCTCCTAGGTGGGAGCTAGAGAGAAAGTATAGTTTTGAGCTCTGTCTGCTTACCAGAGTGGCTTCAGGTAAATATATATTGTTCTCTGCCTACCAGAGAGCAGGATCTGTTAGTGAGGTCTGCTCATTGTGCTCAGTGTGCAATTCATTCAGTCTAGAGAGAGTTTCACGCTGGTCCAATAGGGAGGCATGTTGGGCAGTGGGAGGAAATCTGACGAATGGGTGCATAGGCTTTTGATACAGTCCTGAGGATTGACAGAGGGAATGTCGCCTGGGTGCATGATGGGATACTGTATAAAAGCCAGGAGCACATGTGCTCAAGGTCTTTTGTTGGGGAGTGGAGTCCCGGAGAAAGGGGGGTTGCCTCCTCCTCTGTAGAGGCGCCATGTGGCCTCAGGGGGTCTTCATGAGGGCCAGAAGAGTATCAGAGAGGAGCTGAACCCAGAAGTCCAGGGAAGCTGGCTGAGAGGGGAGACACTGGAGGTCTTGTTTCTGCAGTATCGTGAGTACAAGAACTCGTGTCGAGGGACCTGACCTGAGGGGGGCCATCCGTGCCCCTAGGATAGTCAGTGTACGGGTGTAAGCTGAGAAGGGATGCTAGTGAGAGTGTCCTGAAGATAAGCTAGCATTTTGTAATTATAAAAAAACCCAGAGCAATGAAGATAAGGAAATCTACAAGATTAGGCAGAAAGAGGCCAAGCAAGTTATAAGAACTTCTAAAGCGCAGGCAGAAGAAAAACTAGCTCAGTCTATGAAAAAGGGGGATAAGACATTCTTCAGATATATAAATGAAAAAAGGAAATTAAAACAAGGAATAACTAAATTAAAAACAAAGGACGGAAGGTATGTAGAAGAGAATAAAGGGCTAGCCGACTGCCTTAATGAATACTTCTGTTCAGTTTTTACAGAAGAAAAAGGAGAAGGACCTCCACTTCAAAGGATGACTAATGAATCATTTGATGCATGTGTCTTTACAGAGGAAGACGTTCTAAGATTGCTGTCTAAAGTGAAGACAAATAAGTCACAGGGTCCTGATGAGATACACCCAAAATTATTAAAAGAGCTTAGTGGTGAGCTGGCAAAACCATTAACAGATTTATTTAACCAATCATTAGTAACAGGAGTCGTCCCGGAAGATTGGAAATTGGCAAATGTCGTGCCCATTCACAAGAAAGGTAGTAGGGAGGAATCGAGCAACTATAGACCTGTGAGTCTGACATCAATCGTAGGCAAATTAATGGAAACCCTATTAAAGGATAGGATTGTGGAACATCTTAAATCCCATGGATTGCAAGATGAAAAACAACATGGGTTTACTTCAGGGAGATCATGTCAAACAAATCTTATAGATTTTTTTGACTGGGTGACTAAAATAATAGACGGTGGAGGTGCAGTAGACATTGCATATCTAGATTTTAGTAAGGCTTTTGACACTGTCCCACATAGAAGACTTATCAATAAACTGCAGTCATTGAGCATGGACTCCCATATTGTTGAGTGGATTAGGCAGTGGCTGAGTGACAGACAACAGAGGGTTGTAGTCAATGGAGAACATTCAGAACAAGGTCATGTTACCAGTGGGGTACCTCAGGGATCTGTACTGGGACCAATTTTGTTTAATATCTTCATAAGTGATATTGCAAAAGGCCTCGATGGTAAGGTTTGTCTTTTTGCTGATGACACAAAGATATGTAACAGGGTTGATGTTCCTGGAGGGAAACGCCAAATGGAAAAGGATTTAGGAAAACTAGAAGAATGGTCAGAACTCTGGCAACTGAAATTTAATGTGGATAAGTGCAAGATAATGCACCTGGGACGTAAAAACCCAAGGGCAGAATATAGAATATTTGACACAGTCCTGACCTCAGTATCTGAGGAAAGGGATTTAGGAGTAATTATTTCAGAAGACTTAAAGGTGGGAAGACAATGTAATAGAGCAGCACGAAATGCCAGCAGAATGCTTGGATGTATAGGGAGAGGTATAAGCAGTAGAAAGAGAGAAGTGCTTATGCCGCTGTACAGAACACTGGTGAGACCTCACTTGGAGTATTGTGCGCAGTACTGGAGGCCATATCTCCAGAAGGATATAGATACTCTAGAGAGAGTTCAGAGAAGAGCTACTAAACTAGTACATGGATTGCAGGAAAAAACTTACCAGGAAAGGTTAAAGGACCTTAACATGTATAGCTTGGAAGAAAGAAGAGACAGAGGGGATATGATAGAAACTTTTAAATACATAAAGGGAATCAACTCGGTAAAGGAGGAGAGCATATTTAAAAGAAGAAAAACTACCACAAGAGGACACAGTTTTAAATTAGAGGGGCAAAGGTTTAAAAGTAATATGAGGAAGTATTACTTTACTGAGAGAGTAGTGGATGCATGGAATAACCTTCCTGCAGAAGTGGTAGCTGCAAATACAGTGAAGGAGTTTAAGCATGCATGGGATAGGCATAAGGCTATCCTTCATATAAGATAGGGCCAGGGACTATTCATAGGATTCAGATTCAGATATATTGGGCAGACTAGATGGGCCAAATGGTTCTTATCTGCCGACACATTCTATGTTTCTATGTTTCTATGTTTCTATATCAATACCCAAGTTGTCTTGTCAGAGAGTAAAGAGAGCAAGAGTCTTAACCCCATCTATACTTGTGGCAGTGTGGATTAAGAGCCTGGCTATTCCTGATTATTAAAGAAGTTCTGAAGATAGAAGTCCTTATTCATGTGAATAGTTCAGTTGGAGTACCCCACTATTCCCTTCTCCTATCCCAATTATAAAATAAACAACAAAAAATTAACACCTCTAGACTGTTTATTTCTGGGAAGATCCAACAGGAGTAAGGTTAGCAATTCAAGAACTCTATTTACTTATAACCATGTGCTGGTAACCAGGGGATGCGGCATAGTTAATATCCAGCAGTCCCTGCGGGGGCAGTGCTACAATGGCGATGTTCATAGCATTGTATTCAGGATACACTAAAAACTCACTCAATTTGCTCATTTGCATTTAAGCCCCGGTTCACATTTGTGCGATTGCGGAGATTGCATGTAATTCGGAGCGCACTGCTCCTAAATCACATGCGATCTCATGTGCGGTGCGAATTTCAGCATACACTTTGAATGGCTGAATTCGCACCGCATCCGCAATAAACTCGCACATGAGGCCTTTAGTGGTTCACACTAGTGCGATCCGATTCTGTGAAAACTTGCAGATCGCACTGCGATATGTGATCGCAACTGGGGGTGTCGTTAACTTTTAACTTATGACGTATCGCATATGGCAGTGTGAACTGCCAGAGGTGCGGATGCGATGCGGGATCACGCTCCATATTCGCAGCGTTCCCGCATCGCACAAATGTGAACCGGCACTAAAGGTAAAGTTTTTATTCACCAGAATTGTTGCAGTTGAATGTTTGACTAATGCAGTCTGATGAAATGATCCTAGGTTTGCCAATCTATTATGCTGCTTGGAAACAAATTGTATTACTTATATGATAGGAATTTACTCTAATAAAAGAGAAACTGGAATTTCAGGCAACTATAAAATACACAATCAAATGCAGCTCTGTAGTCATTATTCCGCCCTGTGATATAAATTAGTAGAAAGGCTGGCCCGCTCAGCAAGATGCTGTGATTGCTGTGTAACACCATAGGGAGGACTGCTCCACTCTGCAGTCCCTCAGAAAGCACTGGAAGTCCAGAGAACCACCAAGTTTTGGAGGGTGCCACTAATGGACTATCACCCTGCTGAGGTATGCCTGGGCAGTCTAGCTAAGTTCGTTAGGGAATGTTGCATTCATTCTTTCATGTTGAACTGTACTGCAAAACGTTCAAGTAAAGTTGCATCAACTGTTCTAAGTCTGGTCTGAAGTAATTTCAAAGGGGTACATGAGGGTTCCTTGCATAAGAAAGGACTAGGGTCAGTAAAACTGGGGAATGAAGAAAAGTCACTACAGAAGGTGTATGGAGGAGCAATGCAGTTACTGTTGGCAACCAGAAATAGTGCAAGGTACATTGCAGCCAGTCGTGAAGCGTGGTACCTGGCGTAGGTGATGGGTCCTCTGGTAGTGAGAGGGCTGATGATCTGGCTCCCTCCCCAGTGGTAGGTTTCCCATAGTCTGGCTGCATAGTATGGCATAGGAGGAGTTAAAAGGGGCACGCATGAGGTCCGCGCAAAGTGTAGGGCAGGACCCCTTCTGTCACTGGGAGTGAGGTGACAGAGGTACGCAGGACTGGTGGATAGGGCAGGGGCTCAGCAGTGTCCCCCCTAAATGCAACATCCATCAAGAAAGGTGACATGGGGTAAGGACACTTCACAGAGGGACTCTTTACATTTTTTATTGCACATGGTGTATAGCTTATCTCTAAGTCGGGGAACCGCCCTAATGTTTCATTATCACATGAACATGGTCATCACCTAGTCCTGGGCCTTGATGAGCGCGATCCGTGTGAAAGGTACCCCTACAAGCAGGGCGAGTGACTTCATATTGCTATTGTGGCTGTCAGGAGCCTCCCGAGCACCCCACACTTGGAGTGATAGGTAGCTGCTATTTAGTTGTACCACAAACAGTATATGTACTATCTTACCACCTTCATTCTCAATTTATACAGCTCAGCATTAAAATCAATTAAAAATAATGTCTTATTGGACAGAATTTTTACATTTATGGCTGCATAGGAAGGAGCCGCCGACGCCCCCCCCCCCCCGACTCAGTAGAGCGCAGGAAGCACTGCACATTTACAGGTCTTGAAAGAGGATGGAGCGCTGGTTCCAGTGATACTGGGGTCACCCCCAACATGTGGGGAGTCTAAGATCACAAACAGGATGGTGCCAATCAATCTCAGTAATAGTTTTTCGGCCATGCATTCACCTTGGAGCTGTTTGCAAGCAGCCTATAGAAGTGGATGCAGATGCAGCGGCAGCACAAACACAGTAGCACAGATCCAAATGCAGACACTAAATAAGCCCTAAAAGTACTGAGCACCCTTTACTGCATAGAGCATTTTATTGCAGAGAATTTTTTTTTTTTTTTGTTACTCATTGTAATTGAAGGAAACTTGTCAGTATTTGTGACTGTAGGGTTATAGTGCCACCTTCAGGATTACAACACACATAAAAAAAAAAGAACACCCCCATCTGCGATAGTCAGCTTAGTCTCAAAGCAGTACCAAGGAAACCTGATAGAGGGGTGGGTACTGTGTCTTGCAATTAACCCATAGAAAGGGATTTTTTGGTGAGTAACAAAAAATCATGTTTTTCTACTTTTATTGAAACACACAGCTTGTCAGTAATCTTGGCCATAAGGATGTCCTAACATAGTGTGTCATTGAGGGGTGAGCCACCAGAGAAAGAACACGCGAAACACCCAAGAACCCCCAGAAGAAGGACCTCAAACAGCCCCCTGCAAAACCTTGCGGCCAAAACATGCATCCAAGGGTGCTCAAACATCAGCTTTGTAAAACTTATTAAAAAATATGCATAGACGACCAGGTAGCTGTCTTGCAAACTTGGGACACAGACGCTTAATGTCAGAAAGCCTAAGAAGCACTAATTGCCCTGGTGGAGTGCGCTTAGACAGGGAAGGGAGAAGCCTGAACCTTAATGGCATAAACTCGAACACCAGTCTGTCTGATCCATCCCAAAATAGTTGCAGAAGACCATCTGGCGATCACAAAAAGAATCTGACCTACAAAAGGAGACAATAGCAGACAGATACTGTATACCCTAACTGCCTGAACCACATCCAAGGTGTAAAGCGGGCACAGGAACCGAAAGACAATATCCTCGTTTAGGTGAAACTTGCACACCACCTTCGGCAAAAAGGATGGGTGTGGGCGGAGAACCGCTTTATTCCTTTGTAAGACCAAATAAGAAATAAGGGGGCTTACAAGACAGGGCCACCAGTTCTGAGATGGGGCATACGGAGGTGATAGCAACCAAAAAAGCCACCTTCTGAGAGAGTCAACCAAGGGAAGATCGCGAATACAGTATTCTCATAGGGAGGCTACTGAAGAACTGAAAATCCCACGGTGGTAACAAATCATAGTGAAGGAGCTACATGCTGAACACCTTGAATAAAGGTATGAAACATCAAAATGTGTGGCCAGAGGACGTTGAAAGAAAATCGCATTAACAGAAACCTGGCTCCTAATGGTGCTTAAGACAAGCTTCTGACAAGACACTGAGAAGGTATGCGGATGAAAATCCACCTCTCAATGTAAGCCTTCCAAGTACGATAGTAAATCTTCCCAGAGGTGGATTTACGTGCCTTCAACATCCATCCCCATGAGTAAGCTCCAGTGGGCAGAGCGAAGCGTGTTGGGGTAGTGGCCTGGCAGGGGTCCAGACTGCCACTTGTATACACACAGCATATGTTCTAATGTGCGGCTCCCAGGATCTTCTTCTTTTATCTGTCACAATGGTAAATCTTCCCAGAGGTGGATTTTCGTACCTTCAACACGATGGGAACACTAGAGACTGATATAGGTCTCCCTGTCCTGGATCACTAAGCCCCCACCTTTGTCAGCTTGTCTAATAATGATGTAATTATTATTTTTGATGGTTTTGAGTGGTCCATGTAGTGGGTTGGACTTGTTCGAACTTCTTGCTAGACTCTGCTTCGTACACAGGTCTTTAAAATCTCCAAACACCACCTCATAGAAGGCGGGGCTATGATTGCCTCTTACCCAATGTGGGTAGAAAGTAGATGCGGATTTAAATGTGGAATGTGTCATTCCATAACTGGGGGAACCTAGAGGGAAGTTGCTCCACACTTCGTATTTAAATAATTTAAAATCAACAAATAGTTCAAATAGATTAGGGGGATTGTGAGGTGCACAGTTGAGGCCCTTGCTTAATAAATCTAATTCTGCTTCAGAAAACACAGAACTTGAAAGGTTATAAATGTTAATGGTATTCGGGCTGGGTGTTATCTCCTCCCTCTTTTTATGTGTCTTTGTTCCTCTCCTTCCTCTTCTTGTGCTTTTTCTCTTTTTTGGGGTAGTTTACTGTGCTTTTTCCCATCCTGATTGAGGCTGTGGGTGTGTTGGCACTCACAGTCCCCTAATCTAAAAAAGTGTCCCCCTCACTGTGACGTGAACTAGTAGGTGCTTGTACAGTATTGGATGATCCTTTACTGGGGTGGGGGTGATGGGAGGTTTTTTAGCATGTGCAGAAGGACAGACTGGTGTGTTAAACCGTGGTGCCATGTGCCATAACAGGCACACATGATGATGGGGCCCCACCCAATCGACAATATTGGGGGCATGTCCATGGGATTGTTTAAGTGGTTTGGTCACCTTGGGCATGTTAGTGAATGATTATGGTCCTTCTGCTTGATGGTAGGATATGAAAATTTCTTGGCTTTAGTATGAGGTCTCTCACTAGGACGACCTGTATTACTTATTGCCCTATTGGGAAGCAATGAATCATGCTTCTGTCGATTCCTATCCCTTGATCTGTACTTGTGGCCTTTCGTTGATGGTTGAGACTTTTCCACAGTGGGTGCCTGTGACACCCTCTTTCCACCCAAATCTCTATGGGAGTGGTGTGTGTTGGTATAATCCTTGCCCCTGCTTTGGATGTTTTTACTCCAACTAAACTCCCTGCCTTGTAAATAGTCTAGTCTGTCTCTTTCACATTTATCTGACTTGTTCCCAATTAGTTCAGTTTCAAAAGACATAATTTGTACATTAACATTTTTGTCCCAGTCACCAAAATTAGTAATATCAGTAAAGAAACTCACTTCTTCCTGCAAGTTGGAAATAACAGAGCGGATGTTTTCAAGGTTCCTCTCTCTCTGTTTAATAATGAGATTAAGCCAGAGTCTATTGCACTTTCTTAGTTCATCAATCCATTCTTTCTTCAAGTCCTCATCTAAAAAAGTGCATAATTTAGTGATCCCCAAGCCTCTGGGGATTCTCTGTACCTCTAAGTATTTCTGTAGTAGAAGTATATCCCACCATTGGATCATTTCTCTCTCTCTAGTGCATGTTTCAGTTTATAAAATAATGACACCATTTCATCCTCACGACTTTATAATTCAGAGTTATTGTTGAATGGCTCGGTGGAGTTTATGCTGTTTTGCTGTTTAAAGGAGTCTATACTGTTTGTGAACCCTTTTGCTAGTAAAGTCTTCCTTAGTTGTCTTTCCTCAATGGATTGTTGTGCGGCTGATTGAAAACACACTCTCAACAGGTCAGGGGAACCCAAGTAAAGCTCTAAAAATAAATGATACAGACTGCACCAGCCTAGCGTATTACCTTTGCGACAATTGTTTATTACAAATATATGCACAACATACTCACAAATAAGATGAAATGTCAAGCGAAATATAAGTGTAAGTCCACCAGATTCTCCACTCAGCATAGTCTGCTGATTAGTGGCAGTTGTGGAATGGAAATCTCCAAATAAAGCTGGAGAGGGGTGTCCACTCTTCTTCAGAGCTGGATTTAAAATGCAGTAGCTGGTCTTTAAATAATCAAAATGCCATGTGACCTCTAATACAAGCCCCTCCCACAATGGACGGGCTGATGGGGTCAAGTCATATGATTGGGTAAATACAAATGTATATATTTATATTATAGTGGGGTGCCTGTGATACAGGTTACAATGGCAGGAAAAGTGATTGATGGGATATATGTTCCTCTGCGGATTCTTCGATTTTCTGTCAAAGGTAATACCAGCAAAGACTTTATGGTAAAGAGAGATAGTTCTTTACCATTTATTAGTAAAGTCCATTCCGGGGCTGGTTTACTGGGAGTCTGATAGAGCTCTGGGTGGGACAGATTCCCAATTCCGTGGACCACAGTTTAATGGTCTCTGTCTAGGTCTTGATTAAGGCAGCTGGTCCTAGATCTCAGTGAGAGGGTGGATGTCTCCATGTGAGGAAGCAACTCGGAGCATGGCTGCTTATCCCTGAACCTTGGATAGAAATCTTTTCTCTGTAAAGGACACTTACCTTAGAACAAGGACTTTATCGGTCTACAGGCACAGTAAAGCTCAGCAGAGCAGTAGTTTACTTTTGTTTGTTTTATGGCAAGGAGCCTGTTTCTTTTGTTAATAATTTTTCTGTGAATTAAACATGACGTTTTTTGTAAAGAAACTGTGAGTGCATGGTGCAAGAGATCATACATATGCTGCACATAATGGTGGACGTCCGACAGATGGTCCCGTGGAACACACTCCAGCCATATACTAAAAGTATGGCTGCGTCGTGCATTCCAGATGCCGGCCTGATGACTTGCCAGCGTCATATCCGGTGACGCCCAACCCTGTCATCACCACTCTATGAGAAAGCAGGAAGTTGGAAGAACGCCAGCCGCGGTGGACCGCAAACGTCACTTCTGGCCCCCTGCAGAATAACTAAATATTGACATTATTATTGTGTATCTCACATTCAGTATATAATGTTTGCTGGAAAAGGCCAACTACACCTTTGGAAGTGTCATGACGTAAAATGTACTTTTCATTTATGGGAAAACATAGCCACTGCCATGGGGGCCAGATTCGCACCTAGCTATGCCAATTTTTTTATGGGCTATTAGGAGCATAAATACATCTGGTCCCATAACCCGTTTGGTGCCAACCTGGTCCCTATATGCCAGGTACATCGATGATGTCCTGATAATATGGGACGGTACTGATGCTCAACTTGAGGGCTTTCTGGACCACTGTCAGAACAACCCATATGGCATTCCCTTTACCCATGCCTTAGTAAGCAATTCTTTGATATTTCTAGAGCTGAGATCGGAGGTAGAGGGGTCCATTCTTTCCAAGACTCATTTTAAGCCCTAAATACATACTTTTTTTATATACTTCACCGTAGATTTTTTTTTACATTTTACGTCATAACACTTCCAAAGAGGTAGTTGGCCTTTTCCAACACTGAATGTGAGATACATGGTAATAATGTCAATTTTATTATTTCGTAATACAGTTCTAGTAATCCTAATGTTTCTCTCTGGCAGCGCTTTGGTTGGTCTATTCATAGAGACATCTATCAGTGCTTCCGGTTGCCTTCAGGGACTGCAGGGGACCAGAAGTTACTTTTGCAGTCCACCGCAGCTGGCGCTCTTCTGGCTTTCTGCTTTCTCGTAGAGCAGTGATGACGTGATTGGGCACCAAATACTGAGTATTTGGCTTGCGTGCGTTCCACTGAAATATCTGTCAGACGTCCACCATTATGTGCAGAATATGTATAATTTCTTGCACCATGTTATTGCATTCTGGCTCCATATGCACCCCAGTTTTTTGGACAGCTCAGATGACGAACCATGGTAATTAATTATTTGTTGATGATCAGTATTTTTCCCTACCTGTTTGAACTGAAACTTATAAGTCTGAAGACAAAATATTCATCTATTTCAGATTCTGCTCCTTATCACAGGATGGAATATATGCATATACACATCTTTTAGATAGATACATACAATACCTCTTCTATATAATGCTTTGTGATGTAAGGCCTATTGCAGGAGATCTGTATGTGTGTGTGTATATGTATATATATATAATTTTACATTTGTATTTACCCAGTCATGTGACTTGATCCCATCAGCCCCCCCATTGTGAGAGTGGCTTGAATTAGAGGTCACATGACATTTTGATTATTTAAAGACCAGCTACCTGCATTCCAAATCCAGCTCTGAAGAAGAGGGTACACCCGTCAAAACGTGTCAGCTTTATTTGGAGATTACCATTCCACAACTGTCACTGGCCTGCAGACTATGCTGAGTGGAGAATCTGTTGGACTTACACTTATATTTCTCTTGACATGTTATCTTATTTGTGAGTATGATGTGCATATAGTTTCAATAAACAATTGTTGGAAAGGTAATGCGCTAGGCTGGTGCGCCCTCTGTATATTTTCTGTTCCTTGCACCTGCCAAGGGAACCCCACGTTTTTGTCACATGTCTCGACACCTTCCTGCTGAGACAGAATGCCAGAAGATCCACTGCCCCACTGTAGGCAGAGCTGCTGGAAAACATCTGGGTGCAGGGAGCACTCACCTTGGTCCAGAATTTGACAGATGCCTATCGCAGATGGGGGGTTTTGACTACCAATTAGGACTGCCCATAGGCGGTGCTGTGTTTATTCTTCTGCCTTGTTTCCTACTGCTTGCTGAGAGTGGTGCTTTAACCCTATGGTTAATAACACTGACAAGCTGCATCATTTGAACGCAAGAGAAAGGTAAACTAGTCCTTGTATAACATTTATTGAGCTTTCTTTTGCTAAACTGTTAACGTAGTGGGTTAAAAAGGATGTAAATCTGATTCATGAAATTTGACCTAGGTACATACAGTATATCTGCAGTGTTTTCTTATCTCTCTCCAAAGCCCTAAGTCCCGTAGCTCTCTCCTGCTCCGTTCTTCTGTTCTCCATCAACTGAGATAAAACCAGGCTGAAATTTGTGTCGGGGTGGGTGCTATACATAGATTAGTTGCTATACATAGAAAAGTTGGTGCTTGTGAAAACCACGTAAAAACACCAAATATGTATGTGACTGAACAAATCTTGGTAATATCGACCGGGCTTTCCTTTTATTTACTATGTCAGAGAGAGAACCATCTATGGCAACCATCTAGGTGGAAGTCTCATTCATTGAATTACTGGAGAAGTTTACAAAAGTGGATCACTTACAGTATTCTTTATTATCATACAGGAAAATAAACAACCATCAGATCCTATTTTATTTAAGCAAGTACATGCTGAAGCAGACATGTCCCACTTGCCAGGTTCCCTATCAAATCAGTGCAGTTAGTGGGTCAGCGCGTTGCACATTCACCGTCAGGATTTCATGCACCAGTTTAGCTGCTCTGTGGTATTGCACATTTGTGCTGTAATAGCTGAGGAACACCAGAGTCAATGGGCTTTAGGCTTGTCTCGATGGCATCAGTTTGAGGAGTTTCGAAGATCATTCAGAATTGACAGATGCATTAGTTTTCTCTCTGACCTGTTTCATGTGGGTTTTGCATTGCCCTTGACTTGGATGGGAATGCAAAATCCATTTAAAGAGAACAAAAGCCCATCAACACAGGCCCCAAGTCATCTATGAGCTCCCTTACCTTAATAAAAAAATAGGGATTACTTACTAAACCCCTTACACAATGATTGGTTGCTGTAGGCAGCAAACGCATTTAGCATTAGCAGGGGTCTTTAAACTTTCTAAGCAAAGGGCCAGTTTCCTGTCCTTCAGGCTTTAGGGAAGTCTGGACTATGGCCAGTGGGAGTAGAAAATGCCCCGGCATCAGTGGGCATAAACAATGTCACATCACTGGTTATAATTGGGAAGCCCCATTGTTGGTATCAGCGGAAAGAATAGTGACATTGATTGTGTCAGTTGGTGGGAGGAATGGTGTTGATGGAATAGTGCTCTAAGGGTCAGAAAAAAGACAAGCAAAGGGTCACATTCGGCAACTGGGGTGCAGTTTGGACACTAATGTCCTATAGAAGTGGTCTTCAAACTGCAGCCCAGGGGTCGGATGTGACTCTTTGCTTGCCTTTATCAGGCCCTTGAGGCACTATTCCTCCCACTGATACAAGGCACTATTTCCTCTACTCCAACAATTGGGCATAATTCCTGCCACTGATACCAACAGTAGGGCACTATTCCTACCACTTCCCCAAATGTGGGGAACTGGGAAGACAGTGACAGCAACTGCAGGGCCCAATTCTTCCCACTGAAAAACGATGGGGCACTAACCCTTGCCCTGATACCAACAATGTGGCACTATTCTTCCCACTGACATCAATGATAGGGTACTATTTCTTCCCCTTAAACCAACAATGGGGCAATATTCCTCCCACTAATTTCAATGATGGGGCATGCTTTACTCCCATTGATGTCAGGGCATTTTCTACACACACTGACCAGAATCTGGCCCTCTCAAAGTAAGAAGGGCAGTAAATTGGCCAATTGTTTAGACAGTAAATTGACCCATTGTTCAGATAGTTTGGAGATCCCCGTCCTATAGCCTACGGTAAAACTTAAGCCCCACAATAGCAAAGTATGAAAAGTGTGCTAAGAAGAGCATTCCTTGCTTTATAAAAGTGTATTACAGGAACAAAATAAATCTTCTACCTGCCATTTCTATTGGATTCAGTTAAAATCGATTCTGTCCTTTAGAACTTAGCTTTCAAGAGCCAGGCGACGGTAAAGCAGGGCGGAAGATCAATCATTGAGACAGAAGATCCCGTACAGAGGAAGCCGACATGCCACATCGGCATACCTGATTCAACAAGACCAATTCAGAGACGTCAGAAGGACCAGAATCCTTTTGGCCTGGTCATGGTTATGTTCTTCTTAGTAAACTTTTTAAACATGAGCTTCTTTGTGTTTATGCCAACACCGGAGATCTCATAAATATTATAGGATCTGGCTCGAGCAAACAAAATCCTGGACAATATTATGTGATTGACAGGTACAGTTTAAAGGGCTAGTTCCCTATCAAAATTTTGCAGCACACTCAAGGTGCCCCAGCAGGTGCACTTATTTTAGAGAAATTCAGCTTTCTTTAAATTACATACCTGCAGGCCAACTGCAGCTTCCATAATGTCTGGCCTAAAAAATTGCATTCTGATTGATCAAGGCCATAAGCTGGGATGGCGCATTGAAGCAATAGTATTTATAACCTACTGGGGCCATTTGCCTGCAATTCAAATTTTATTATAAACTAAACCTTTCAAACTAGTCATAGGAGAAATTTAGGCAAAAAGCTACCAGAATGTCTGGTTGCTGCAGATTAGATCAAACCATCAATATGCCACTTTGATAGTCATAGCATACAATAAACAGAGTACGTTGTTTTCTTTGCTCCAATATTATCCAGCATGCATTTAAAAGTTTTCTTTAACTTTGAGTAGTCAGGTGTAGTAGTCATATACTGGAGAACAATAGGCAACTCACTCACTTACACAAATGCAGTAAACAGACTTCCCAGCAGGGGCAGCAGACTGCACATCATACAGGCCAGGTTTCAGAATTTCCTCATTTTCTAAGTGGTAATTTAACAAGAGCTTACATTACGTTGTACATAAAACCCAGTAGTGTCTGGTCCCGAATAAATGTATACTCACACAATATATCTCATATACACGTTGTCTCCATACAAGACTAGTCTGCCAAGCAACATGACATTGCCTCTTCTTGTCATCTAGAAACACACACACACAGCAGGTCACACCCTCCGCATACTCTGCTTATTTACATGGGAGAAAAGCAGCATGAGCATCAGAGATGGCTGCACACTTCACAGGCATTAGGGGATATTTCTTGGATAGCAGCGCCCCCTTATGTTCTGACTTGGAACTTGCCAGCTTTGGTCATGTATTTGATTCCTTTGAAGGGTTTGTACTTCTCACCATACATGTCCAGCCTGTTCACTTTCAGACCTGCAGGGGGGTTAAACACAGTATTACAATCAGATTATATAACAGCTTGGCATCAACCTGGATGGAACTACAAGTCCCAGCATGCCTTGCGAGCAGAAAACCCAAGGCCATCTACCACTGGTATATTGCAAGGTCATTAAGATTTATATATATATATATTATTTTTATTGCTATCTGCTTTGATATTTGTTTTGTACATTTTCTGCAAGTTGATATCTATCTATATTGTCCAAAATTGTCTAGGTGTCGTTTTAAGGGCCTGTACAGGCTCAGTTTAAAGTGAGCAGTGACTGATTGCCCTAGAAATATTGTTCTCTCGCCAACATTCAAAGAGAAATGCAACATGTGTGGCAAAGACTGCTTCATTAGCTTCTTTCCTGGCCACAGCAGCATAATACACTAACCTCTGCCTTCACTCACTGGAGGAGGGGGGGGGGGGAGCAGTGAATGGACATTCACTGGTCTCCCTTTGTTGCACCCACTGGCTACTGCAATGAAGATGGTGGGACAGCGGTGCCTGAAATATATGGTCAGATGGGATGGTACCTTCGGAGGGCTTCAGAAGTGATCCTCTGCAAATAGTAACTGGGAGGTAGGCTTGTGCCATGGCTACAATAGCAGAAATATGTGCCTCTCATTTTAAATGAAAAGGCTTATTCAGACATGTGGCGAGGGGCATAAAAGCGAGTGGTTGACTTGCTGTTTTTCTTTACCCATTTACCCTGTAGGTCAGGTTTAGCAGAGCTGATGTTTTTGTCAGAAGCGCATGTAGGGAGTGGATCTGGTCTGTGCATCTGACTGATCTTTCTCTGCCCATGCACACCCATATGCTTTAATGGGCAATCTATTCAAATCAGCAATTATTAGACTATCATTACATGTCTCCAGAGATCATAGGACAAATATGAATGGAAGACAGGTGGATAATTGCAAGGTCCACCCCCTCCATTCAAAGATTATATTTATCCTGTAGTACAGCTTCTACAAATTGAGCAGCTGGGTAAAATGGATGAGCATAGTTGGGCACCCGATGAGAGCCTGTGATAGCTCCCACAGTTCTAATAACCCCCACCCCCCCCCCCCCCTGCACTGGAAGATTATAATGGCAGCGATGGAAGGCATAGACTAAGCAGGATTTCACCGATCAGAAGGGGCATCAGCACAAGTGGCATCTCCTACTAACTGGAAGTTTTTGTGCTGATTTTTGTATTTTTCATTTTGACTGCATTTTAATATTCTGTGTGGAGACTCTGAAGACTTATTATAGGTCCTGACGAAAAGGGGTTGATTTATAAAGAATTCATATAGCCATTTACCCAGTGAAAGTGCATACATATTTGTTCTGCACAAATAGAGGAAAAATAAATGTAAATAGACTATTTTCTTTGCTGTTCGAATGTAAATGATTTGTTTGAAATGGAAAACCCCACATTTGTCCACTAGATAGAGCCACGAGTTATAGGAAATTCATATACTTTAGCTCAATTTAGTGGCCAAATGCAGTATTTTTCATTTTAAATCAATTTACTTTTGAACAGCACAGGATATAGCCTGCTTACAATCTTTTCTTTTTTTTTGCCTGATTACCACAGAATGAATGTACATGCCCTTTTAATGGGAGAATGGCTTTGCAAATTTTTTTCAATCAATCTTTGGGAGTTTCACCTCTGTGATTATTACTACTAAAAAAAGCCAGCTATCTCTAGATGTAATATAATGCACAGCATACCTGAGATCGCCAGCTGCTGGATCTTGCAATTAAGGTTCAGCGTTGGGTTTTCATCTGGCTTGGAGCATCCAGCTTGGAGAATCATGGTTCCCTTTAAACTTGGTAGTTTTTGAGGATTAATTTTCCCCACGTCCCATGACAACAACTGTGAAAGCAGATGATAAAAAGCATAATAATGAGTTTTAACATATGCTGCTACATTTTGCAGTAGTATTCATATTGCACTGGGAACACACCTTGGTCACTGGATCAAAGACATATGTCCCCTGAGATGGGGTGAGTGTCATATTCAGGACCCCCTTTGGCATCTGTCCGGTAAGAGTCACCCCCTCCACGGTTTTACCCATGCTCTGCTTAGGTCCCAGCGTCACTTCAAATCGCCCAGAACTGGTGCCTTCCCGAAAACTGATTGCATGCTTTACATAGAGTGGAATGGCCACCAAGCTGTAAGATATAATTAATCAGCTACTAATCTGCATACAGCTGCAACATCTCTAGTGTTAATTCATTCATACTGAATAGCTAATGAATCATGGCTAACTGACAAATACACTTAGCAACTTCTACACAGCGTACTCCACAATAAAAGTCAATGAGGTGACCTACATCGCCATCTGCTGGACAAAAATAGACCTGCATTATTAAGCAAGAGCCTACTCACATCTTGGCAACCTGGTGCATTACAATGACCTGTTTTTTTTTTTGTTTTTCTTTAGCTCCTTAACATGCATTGTGTTAAGGTAGTCCATTCACGTGAATGAGATGGCAATGCCCCAAAATGTCTAAATATCTAGACATGCACCATTTTGGGCAACACAGCACACAACGCACAGTGATGCGTTACTGTGCTTTTTGATGCATCCTGCAATGCATGTGCATTGAAGCTATGTTGCCTTAGTGTGTTGGTGTGGGATTCAAAATTAATGACACTAACGCATGAAGACCTTATTTACACTTATGTAAGAGAGGTGATAAAAACGCATGTCTGAGCTGCATTTCTACCACCCCAACCCCTCCGCCATATGCTTCAAAGGCAGTGGAGGGGAGAGTACATATGTTTTGCATCGTGGTGCAGGAAAAATTATGCCCACTGAACGCAACCCATGCAACTGAATGGGTGTGCTAGTGCAAGGTTTAAGGGGTTAAAACAAGCAGTGAGAACAGAGGCGTAACTAGAACCTTTAGGGCCCCAGTGCAAGAAACCATAAAGGGCCCCCGAACCCCTGGCAGCACAGTAGGGGGGGGGGGACCAGGGGAGCCCACAGGGGCCCAGAGACAGCAGAACAGAGGCAGCATACAGAGGAACCAATCTCCTCCATTTTCCTCCTGCAGCTACAGAAGGAAAAAGGAGGACAGTGATTTCTCCACATGCTGCCCCCACCGCTCCTCCTATTAAGGTGTACAGGGGAGCTGCATGGGCCCCCTGGAGCATGGGGCCCGGTTGCAATTGCAACCCCTGTAGTAGCCCCTGAGTGAGAAGGTGACAACGCCTCATCACCACCTTCCAAATACTCTCATCGCAGATTGCTCTTTAGAGAGCAACCCTAGTGCAAATGAGCCCCAACATACATAGTGTGCATTGAAGTGTGCTTTACTCCAATGCAGCACAGCATAGAAGTCAGCTACACTCCAATCACAATTTTTGATTCTAAACTGTGTAGGGAAAGTAATTGAGAATATCCAGCCTGCATATTCACGTGGCTTAGCAAATGGTGTTCCCAGAACAGAACATGAACAGTAAAATGAAAAATCATAACTATGGTATGGGTGAAAAGCAGATGAAAAGACCTGATTACATCAGCTCTGTCTCCTGTGTGTATTTGAATGCAAGTGTAAATGTAGGTCATGAAAAAATCAAAGCGTAATACAGACATATTAAAATTCACACTTCACATGAATGGATAGGGCACCGGTCAATATTTCCAAATTGCATTAATACTTTGATTAAAAACATTCCTCTTTCTTTCCTTGAATAAAAAAAAAAAAAAAAAAAAAAAAAAAACACTGTTTCCAAGGTCCCATTTGTGGCCTAAAGCGCTTGGAGCCTAAGGGTCTTTTTACTCTGGTTTTCTGCCTGGCAGACTAAATTTTTCTCAGCGGGGATCAATCCGCCAATCCCCACTGAGCAGGCAGAGGACGGGTCCATTTCCGCTTACTTTGCATAGTAAGATCCCCGCTCTCCTCTATGGGACATTGGATGATAATGGGCCGCCTGTCTGTTTTCATCCGATCCTTCAGCCCGATTGAAGGAAATCCTATTTTCTGTCTGGATTTCACGGACAGGATAGGATCGGAGAGCAGCGGGTGTCACCGGACATGTCACCACTGAGATCCGCTGCTCCATAGGGGTACATGGAGCATCCAAAAAACTAACAGGCAGACCTGATCGGAAAGCCCGTGTGAGAGGAGCCTTAATCAATAAAATGTATTAGCTACCAGAAGCATTGTAAGGGTTTCACATCTTTAGACACTGCGGATAGTGATATTGTCAAGACTAACAATATGTGCCACTACTAATGCTGGCCGTACAGTATACGAAAAATAGGCTGAAATTCAGTCATTTGGACAGTTCTTTCGTTTTTCGGCCAGTTAATGGGCATGAATCGGAAATCGGTTGTGACATTTTTGAGCCAAAAAAATTAAAGACAAGTTTAGAAGTTTTCTGCCCAACGAACGATAAATTGAAAGATTATGTGTTTCTCGTCCAAACTGTTTGCACTAGGTATATGTGAAAAAATGAAAAAAAAACAAAACAGATTCATTTATGCCCATTAAATGATTTATCGGTCATTACATGATGGTACCATCGATTGCTCTCACGGCTGAGTGTTCGATCTTTGAAAATGAGCTAGAACAATTTTTCGTATAGTGTATGGCCAGCGTTGGCAAGGAACAGAGCCTATATATGTAGCACCCTCCTGGGTAAGTGCTAGGTAAAAGCATCTTATGCTCCTTCTGCTTATCAGGGGAGCCTAATCTGTTAGGTTGCCTGTTGCATGTTCCCAGGTGTGATTCACTGGGTCTAAGGGAGTGTCCCCACTGCATCCAATAAGGGAGCATGTTGGACAGTGGAGGAAACCTAGCCAGTGACACATTGGCTTTTGTGAGAGTCCCAGTGGTAGGGCACTCTTGCAGTTCATCCTGGGATTGCTCATAAAAGCCAGGGGGACATGTGACAGGGCGTCTTTGGCAGGAAGCAGAATCCCAGGAGGAGGTGGTCGACTGTCTCTCCTCCTGTTGCATGAGAAAAGTGGTCTTAGGCAGTCGGCCTAGTGAACCAGGTGTTGAGCTGAGCTGCAGAGGATCCTGTAAAGCTGCCAGTGGAGCTGCTGGCAATGTCTTCTGGGAAAAACAGTGTCTGTGAGTACCAGGGGACTTGCCAAAGGGTCTGCCCAGGAAGGGGGACCACTCCAGTGATGTCAGAGGATAAAGGGTCAGCTCACACAGTGTGTTACAGTAAAGGGGGTGCTGTGTAGAACCCTGAAGAATAGGGACAAAGGGGGTGCCAAGTAGGACCCTGAAGAGTGATTCACAGTACAGTATAGTTTGCTTAAATCTATCTTCACTATAGTGGCAAGGTGAAGCAGAGGCCTTGCCGCACTCAGCTTAATTTAGAAGTCCCAGCAATTGTGCATAGTTTATTCAGTTGGAGTATCCCACTCATCCCTTCTCCTATCCCAGTTCTCCAATAAAACAACAAAAACCCAACCCCTGGACTGTTTTCTGACTGAGCCAAGCACTTAGAATATGCTATATTGTCAAGTTGTTGCTATTAGTAACCCAGGGGAATCTGTAACTAGCAGCTCCCATAGAGAGAGAGAGATAATCACTAGGGTTGTAGTCCATAGTTCCTTTCTTCATTGGTGATACAGAGTGGGTGGGCATCCATGGGTGCAGGGCACTTCTTCTTGCTTACTTTCTTTCCTTCCCTAACTTTCCTTCCCCCCCACAACTACTTTCTTCCACCCATACACCCTTCTCTTTCCTCACAATCCTTTCCCTGCCATGTAAAAAAAAAAAAAAAATAGCAAACAGGTTTGAAAACCTGAAAACTGCAGAATTAGAGAGACACTTCTTTGCATGTTATGACTCTCTGGAATGTACACTTACACTGCCATTTCTGTTATTCATTCTGCTTGTACTACCGTATATAAAAAATCAAGAGAGAATTTAAAAAGTGAACTTTTATCCTAAACGAACTTATTTCTTGTATGACCTCACAAATTAATTTATGATATCCACTGATTTGTTAAAGAAATGTGCTGCAGTCTTTGGTATAGTGGTCCCTATCAACCCAGTCTGATTCCAGTGTTCCCTTTCTTACTTCTGAGCACTGACGTGGTAGGACAGCAGGCGGAAGTTGCCATCTGGGGGGATGAAAGATAGAATTCGCTCAGATTCCCATCTCTTAAAACGTACACAGGGGTGGAAACTGACATCATCCAGGAGGCGAGGATTCTGGGAAATGAAAAAGGTATATCATTATGTAATTTAGAACATCAGTTATGTCACTGTTTATATTGTTCGTCTGTAAAGCACTGTTTTATTCAAACTCATTTGCATAAACAGAAAAAAATTAAAATGGCATTAGTACTAAAGGGCAATGGCAACTTCAGATATATGAAATCAGTTGGTGAACTGGGAATGCTATCCAGGAAAAACCCCACAATTAAGACTATCTACTCAATATACCCTAATCTGGGTTCTATGCAATCCACTGAACCCAGACCTCACATGTGCTGTGGGAGAGTCAGTTTCTAAATTTCTGGACTGAACAATTTCACAGAGCTCCTCACATGTGCTGTGGGTCGCTCGGCTTCCAGAACCCTGGACTGTGTAACTTCACAAAGCTCCTCACATGTGCTATGGGTAAGTTTGTTTCCTAAATTCTGGGCTAAGCAACATTACAGAGCTCCTCACATGTGCTGAGGATTGATTGGTTTCCTAAATTCTGGACTGGGCAATTTCACAAAGCTCCTCATATATGCTGTGGGTAGGTTTTTTTCCTAAATTCTGGCCTGAGCAACTATACAGAGCTCCTTACATATGGTGTGGGTTGGTCAGCTTCCAGAACCCTCAACTGTGCAACTTGACTGAGCTCCTCACATGTGCTGAAGGATAGTCGGCTTCCAGAACCCTGAACTGTGCAACTTGACTGAGCTCCTCACATGTGCTGTGGAATAGTCGGCTTCCAGAACCATGGACTGTAGAACTTCACAAAACTCCTCACATGTGCTATGGGTAGGTTTGTTTCCTACATTCTGGGCTGAGCAACTTTACAGAGCTCCTCTGCCAGGGTGCCAGTAAACCAGACCACATGGGGATGCAGGTAAAATGAAGCAGTTAATTGGAGCAAACAATAAAATGCACAGCAAGAGTGAGGAAGTGGGAGCAGGAATAAGCCGGGGTCAAGTCCAGAAGCGGGTAGTCATCCAAGCCAGGGTCGAGTCCAGAAGCGGGTCGTTTGCCGATGCCGGGTCATCTGCCAATGCAGGGTCGAGAGCCAGGAGGAGATTCGTCAGCCAAGCCAGGTCATACACAGAGGACCACGGAGAACAGAAGACTGCTAGCAGAGATGAACCCTTGGAGCACAAACACAAGGGCAAGGACTGCAACCCATCAGGTGATAGATATAGTCAGGTGTGCAGCATCACCACTGTGCAATGTACAGGCAGCAGGCAAGTGATGATGCAATTAGAGTCTATAAGAGGCAACATTCTGGACATGTGCAAGATGGCTGCCAACAGGAGGACAAGGTAAGACCTTGACATCCACACATGTCCTGTGGAGTTGGTCGGCTTCCAGAACCCTGGACTGTGCAACTTCACAGAGCTCCGCACATGTTCTGTGGATGGAATGGTTTCCTAAATTCTGGACTGGGCAATTTCACAGAGCTCTTCACTTATGCTATGGGTAGGTTTGTTTATTCATTTCTTTACTGAGCAACTATACAGAGCTCCCCACATGTGCTGTGGGTGGGTGGGTCTTTTACTGTGCAACTTCCTGTTTCTTTGCTTGATGCATTTTAAATCAGTTTTCAAAGAGGTAGGGAAAGTTTCCATCCTTTCATCTGTCTGACCATTGGATAATCCATTTATTCTGTTTTAGGGCTTTAGGTTTGCTGATTTGATATATTCTTTACTAATTGCCCTTTTTTTGCATCTCGGGGGCACCAAGTAGTCCCAAGTAGAGGTCAGGAGAAGGAAAAGATTGTTTCCCGAAACACGTACCAGGATTCCATGTGGTGCCTTCTCATGTTTTTGAGTAGGTGGAGTTGGATTGCTAATTCTAGACTTTTTACTTCCCCTTTGTTGCACAGAACGGTAAGGACTGGGCTTTTTACCACAACAGCATCCCCAATTGCTGGTCACAGTGGGGGCGAGGGACATATAGCAACTGATTTGAGCTGACTGCTCGTTCTTGCCTTTCTTCCCGAGTGTATTACTGCTCTTTTTTGATTTAACACATTTGTATTTATGCATTATTGTTGGCTGCATTACTCTCCTCCTTTTTCTTCACTGTGAAGGATGTGACTGACTTGGAACTAGTAATGAGATGATAAGTTGGGGAATGGCATTTTCTATTTAGTACTGCTGACATACCATGAAGGATAGGGTTAAATCTGGCATCCCACTCAGCTTTACACAGGCGTCGATCACACCCTGGATCTCAGCGGTTACTGTGCAGCCTGTAATACAGAAGGCGTAATTAGCATGGCTTATAATTGTACACCTATTGTCGAACTGTAGACAAATTAATAGTACTGCCCCTAATTTACCATAATCCAGGTGTTAGTTACATTCAATGTCACTTGCCAAAATGTCACTGAAATGCCTGTAAGGAACTGGCACTTACTGCTAATCTATCCATACATTGAAGAGATGCAACTCAACCTTGACCAGAAATGCACTTTGCAAATTTTGTTGCAAAGCTCCACCATCTTTTCTACAGGCACCTGGGACAATTCCCAGAATCCCCAACCTGTTCATTGTAATGCTGGCCACATGCTGATCAATTTTTGGCTGATACCTGCTGAATCAACTAAAATTCGAACCATGGGTGACTTTGTTGGCACCACCTAGCTTGACAAACTGATCTGAAAATCGAAGGAGCTGGGTGGAAAATTCTTGGCGGAACAGCAACTGCAGCCAATCAGATGCAGTCACTATTCAGGTTTCCTGACAGCTGACTTTGCAAGCAATAAACCTTACTTTTATGCATATGCTATTTGATTCTCTGTCTGCAAAAAAAAAAAAAAAAATACAGAAGCTGCTGCTGACCTCTTTTGCAAAAAGCTTTAAGCAATGGCAGCCAATTTCCTTCAGTCAGGTTTCCTTTTAACAATATATATTGAATCAAGAGGTCTCTGACTTTAAAAAGAGTTACTTCTGCCCAAGAACTCTACTTTAGGATGCTTGGCAGGTATTTAAATAACATAAAGTACCTCCCTAATGCATCCATGTGCACTTAACCTTGAGCAACAGATTTTTCCCCTAAGTTAAGGTGTATTCACTTCAATCATCTAAGCATACATGAAATTCTCTTTTTAACTTTTTTTTTTTTCTTAAGTCCTTTGCTCATGATTGGGCATTCAAAGTGATCAAAGGTTCACCTGGCTATGTGAAAAATGTACTCTTTTCGTTAATCACCCTCCTGTGTAAAAACACAGAATTATTAAAATACACTTTATAATCTTTTAGTTTTTCTAACTTTAGATTTTTTTTTTAATTTAGAAACCATTTTAAATCTAAGGCTGTAATGGTACAAGAGGCACAATAAAAAATCACATTGATTGCTTTATTCTCATCCCAGGGTGCCAGAACCGCTAAAGTCAGTATTTGCATAACCAGAAGGCAAGCAGGCCTGGTGGGCGTGGGAGGCGGTCTGAATTTTCTTCCCACACTTAAATCCAGGTTTTTCAGATGCCTCTGGAGGCAGAATGTTAAAGTAAACGTGCCAACCTGTGATGCCTGCTGTGTAAACATGGCATTATTTTATGAGGTTGAGGCGGGTTTATTGTAAGAGACAATGGCTGCCACAAGTATGCATACCTGCTACCACTGAATGACATACAATTTCAGGTGGTGGTACGTGTCTGGTTGGTAGCACGGAATTTAAGGGACAGCTTCAATGTTGCGCGCTTGCTTCAATAGTTTGAGAAGGCCACAGAAGGGCATGTTTCACCAAGAACAGCGAAGGTCAAGCAAATGTAACCATTTGGTTAGGATCTTGGCACCCACACTGACCTTTACTCTAACTCCAATGTGGTGATTTCCATTTTACAACTGTATGCAGTCCTTGTATTAAATCATTGTTATCTGGTGCATGCAATTAAGTACAATTTTTTTTTTTTTTTATGGGATTTCTATGCCATGCTTGGAATTTTTATTTTACTTTCTTCAGAATGTGCATACCCACTGTCACCTTTATTAGATCATTGAAAAGTTATTGTATATATTAACCAGTGACCTGATTTGTCAATGATGGCATCAATCTCTTCTATGACATCAAAGTAAGCTTCGTTGTTTGTATACTTGACTCCTGTTCTCCTCCATGGAACTACTGAGAGCTGGCCTGTTGGGAGCTGGTCACCCACATTCGAGCTACCTGCAAACAAACATGAAACGAATGCAAAGATAACAACAACAAAAAAAGAAGAAAAATCACAACCAGTAATATAATTCCACTACTCCTAACTAGAGGTTTCTCATTACACTTTAAGCAGCATAAATGTCAGCTTATATATTTTTCACTTCCAATTTTTTGGGTAAGCTGAAAAGATTTTACCTATACAAAACAAGCCCAGATCTAGTGGGGTGGGCTTGTGCATCCAGTGATCCATGAGCCAGCCTGATAGGGGCAATTGATGTAAGCGGCACTCCAATGGTGGCCGTTGATATAAGGCGGCACTCTGATGGTAACCTTGAATGAAAGGGGACACTGCGATGGGGGTAATTGATGTAAGAAGGCACTTTGATGGGGATTTTTGATATAAAAGGGAGCTCTGATGGGGACATTTGATGTAAAGAGGCCTTAGGATTGAGAAAAACTGATGTTTGGGTGAATCTGAGGGGATATTTGATGTAAAACGGATAATTGCATGAGGGCAGTTGATGTAAGGAGGGCACTCTGATGGGGGTAATTGATGTAAGAGAGCACTGTAATACAGACAGTTGATGTAAGGGGTCACTGATGAGGACAGCTCATGTAACTCGGCACTCTGATGGGGATAATCCACATGGGGGGGGGGTCACTGATAGGTACCCTGATGTAAAGGGGACACGGTTAAGAACACTTGGTATACAGAAGCACAAGCACCGCAAGTAAACAGGGAATACGGATTCCCTGCATCTCGACCACACTACACGATAAACTGTCAGTGACTCACACTTAATGTTGACATTATGACCTCTGACTTTATTTACTATACCCCCAGATCAGATAGGCTAGCTCCAACCCTGTATACAAAGTTACTAAATGTTACAGGATTTAATTGGCAATGATGCTGTACACAGCACAGTAACATATAGCAACTAATCAGATTGGAGGTAAGTTAAATCAGTAAAACATTAATTTTGAACAGATGATATGTGCTAGTTACATTTTGCTCTTGGTCTCACAGATTAAGCCTTCTGCTTTGTAAAATCAAGTTGGTAATTAAAGTCACACTTTAGCCATTGTTCACATTGAACGCGGGTTTGAAATCGTGCAACTTCATCTGAACTCGCACAATTTCAAAGCCGCATTTCCCTCTGACTTCAGGGGGTGACTTCAAAGACATCTTTGCAGGTTCAAGCACAGATGTCTATTGAAGTCGCCAAAAGTAGTGCAGGAACTACTTTTGGAAATTGGTGCAGCACCGCAAAGTCGGCGTTGTACCGATTGGAACCGTGCCATTGCCAGCAATAGGCTGTGAATTGTCATGTGATTTTTACCTGTCAAACCGCGCCTATGTGAATGGGGGCTTAGGGTTGCTGTGTGTTGTCCAAATGGCCAACAAGATTGCGTATGTTATTATCAAGTGCATATACTGGAAGAGAAAAGCATTAACCACTTAAGCCCCGGAAGATTTTACCCCCTTCCTGACCAGGGGGTATTTTGCGATTTGGCACTGCTTGACTTTAACGGACAATTGCGCGGTCATGCGACGCTGTATCTAAACAAATTTGGCGTCCTTTTTTTCCCACGAACAGAGCTTTCTTTTGGTGGTATTTGATCACCTGTGCGATTTTTTGATCACGCGCTATAAACAAAAAAACAGCGTACATTTTGCAAAAATAGCAATATTTTTCAAATTTTTTTTATATGAAATTCCCTCCAAAAAAAATGTAAAAATCAAAATTTTTTAACATTTTCGGCCAATTTGTTTTATGCTAACTATGTTTGGTAAAAAAAAAAAAAAAAATCACAAAAAGCGTGTTTTGATTGGTTTGCGCAAAAGTTATCGCGTTTACTAACAAAGGGAAAGATTTTTGTCATTTTTATTGTTTTTTTTTAACGCGTAATGGCGGCGATCTGCGTTTTTTTTTGCGGTACTGGGACATTGCGGCGGACAGATCGGACCCTTGACTGACATTTTTGACACTTTTGGGGTTACCAGTGACATTTCTACAGTAATCAGTGCTATACATATGCACTGTTACTGTAAAATTACACTGGCAGTGAAGGGGTTAACTTTTTTTGAAAGGGAGGGGCTATGTGTGTCCCTAGGGGCGTGCTTTCTACTGTGATTGGCTGTGGCTTCAGATGTATGAAGAGTGATCAACGGTTCTACATAGTAGAACCGTATGATCATCCTTCATACACAGGGGAGAATGACAGGCAGCTTGTTTACACAAGCCGCCTGACTTTCTCCCTCTCCCCCACCGATCGCAGAGTGACTGGCGGACATTGGGTCCGCCGGTCACACGCGCGGGGGGGGGGTCCGTGACCACGCGGGAGGGGGCGCGCGCTCGCTCCCTAGACCCTCACAAGCTAGTGACGTAGCCCTACGTCACTTTGCCTGTGAGGGGCTGACTGCCGACGTAGATCGGTGTTAGGCAGTCGGCAAGTGGTTAACTGAAAGTCTCCTCTGGGCAGTGTAGGCACTTGTCTTCTCTGTTGTATGCAGTAAATAGGTCTTTAAGTTTCTAAAGAGGATCCCAATTAGCACTAGTATCTATGGTTATGCATACTTTATTGCAATGCTAAGCAGTATGGCCTGCTGGATAACGTTACTTGTAAAGGAGACGAGTGGAATAACTTGACCCCGAAGTGGTGTTGGAATCATCATTATTCATACATTGGAGTGACAAGTATTAAGTACTCAGTTGCAAACCTTAGTTTGTAGTTTGTGTATGTCTGTGTTATGTGTATATGTTAATTTTTATCAAGGATTATATTATAAGGGAAACCTCTTGTCTTACCACGGATGTTCATTTTGAGGGCACTTGTAATGTTTTGCATATTACTTTGATACTGTTGAGACCTGATCTGAGCTTATGATTTTTTAGCATGTATCTTTATATGGATTACAGAATTCCCCTTTTTTTTCCTCATACGGTACAGTGAGGGGGAAAAAAATATTTGATCCCTTGCTGATTTTATAAATTTGCCCACTGACAAAGAAATGATCAGTCTAGAATTTTAATGGTTGGTTTATTTTAACAGTGAGACAGAATAACAACAAAAATATCCAGAAAAGTTATATATTGATTTGTATTTTAATAAGTGAAATAAGTATTTGATCCCCTATCAATCAGCACGATATTTGGCTCCCCATTGTCTTCTATACAGGTAACAAGCTGAGATTAGGAGCACTTTCTTCATCCCTCATTCACACTGAGGGCGGGTTTGAAATCGTGCGAGTTCAGCTAAACTCGCATTATTTCAAACCTGCATTTCAGTGCGAGTTTGGGGGCAATTTGACAGACATCTGTGCGGGTTTATGCACAGAAGTCTATAGAATTCGCCCCCAAAGTCACCAAAAGTAGTGCAGAAACTACTTTTGGAAGTCGGTGCCGATGTGAACGGGGGCTAAAGGGAGTGCTCCAAATCTCAGCTTGTTACCTGTATAAGACACGCCTGTCCACAGAATCAGATTCCAATCTCTCCACCATGGCCAAGATCAAAGAGCTGTCAAAGGATGTCAGGGAAAAGATTGTAGACCTACACAGAGCTGGAATAGGCTACAAGATCATCACCAAGCATCTTGGTGAGAGTGTGACAACAGTTGGTGCGATTATTCTCAAATAAAAGAAACCCAAAGTAATTGTCAATCTCCCTTGGTGTGGGGCTTCATGCAAGTTCTCACCTTGTGGAGTTTCAATGATCATGAGAACGGTGAGGAATCAGCCCAGAACTACACAGCAGACTTCTGCAGCGCCCACAAGGTCCCTCTGCTCAAGAAAGCGCATGTACAGGCCCATCTGAAGTTTACTAATGAACATTTGAATGATTCAGAGGAGAACTAAGGGAAAGTGTTGCCATCAGATGAGACTAAAATCAAGCTCTTTGGCATCAACTCAACTGGAGGAGGAATGCTGCCTATGACACCAAGAACACCATCCCCACCTTAAAACATGGAGGTGGAAACATTATGCTTTGGGGGTGTTTTTCTGCTAGGGGGACAGGACAACACCACATCAAAGGGATGATGGATGAGGCCGTGTACCGTCAAATCTTGGGTGAGAACCTCCTTCCCTCAGCCAGGGCATTGAAAAGGGTCGTAGATGGGTATTCCGGCATGAAAATGACCGAAAACACATAGCTAAGGCAACAAGAGTGGCTCAAGAAGAGGTAAATGAAGGTCCTGAAGTGGCCTAGCCAGTGTCTAGACCTTAATTTTATAGAAAATATGTGGAGGGAGATGGAGGTTCGAATTACTAAACGACAGCCTCGAAACCTTAATGACTTGGAGAGAATCTGCAAAGAGGAGTGGGACAAAATCCCTCCTGAGAGGTGTGCAAACCTGGTGGCGAACTGAACTACAGGAAACGTCCGATCTCAGTGACTGTCAACAAGAGTTTTGCCAACAAGTAATGTCATGTTTTGCGAAGGGGTCAAATACTTTGTTTCACTCATTAAAATTTAAATCAATTTCAAAATTTTTTGAAATGCATTTTTCTGGATTTCTTTTGTTGTTGTTTTGTCTCTCACTGTTAAAATATATCTACCATTAAAATTATAGACTGATTATTTCTTTGTCACTGGGCAAACATACAAAATCAGCAGAGAATCAAATACCTTTTTCCCCCTCACTGTAGGTTGGTATTTTTTGGGTGGTGGTGACCTATGTGAATTGTATGGAATTTTTTTTTTTTTTTTTTTTTTTTTTTTGAGGAGGAGGATTCTAATCCAAATGAGTGGAATAGGGCAGGGCTTGAGACCCTGCTGGGATTATAACATTTTAACGGAGTCTTGCATGAAGTTGGATGTTATGGTCTAAGTAAAATATCACACACAGTATTTCTGTGCTGCAACCCTTTTGCGGGGGATTTTCCCTTGGTTTATACAGTGCCTTGCGAAAGTATTCGGCCCCCTTGAACTTTGTGACCTCTTGCCACATTTCAGGCTTCAAACATAAAGATATAAAACTGTAATTTTTTGTTGTGAAGAATCAACAACAAGTGGGACACAATCATGAAGTGAAACGAAATTTATTGGATATTTCAAACTTTGTTAACAAATAAAAAACTGAAAAATTGGGCGTGCAAAATTATTCAGCCCCTTTACTTTCAGTGCAGCAAACTCTCTCCAGAAATTCAGTGAGGATCTCTGAATGATCCAATGTTGACCTAAATGACTAATGATGATAAATAGAATTCACCTGTGTGTAATCAAGTCTCTGTATAAATGCACCTGCACTGTGATAGTCTCAGAGGTCGATTTAAAGCGCAGAGAGCATCATGAAGAACAAGGAACACACCAGGCAGGTCCGAGATACTGTTGTGGAGAAGTTTAAAGCCGGATTTGGATACAAAAAGATTTCCCAAGCTTTAAACATACCAAGGAGCACTGTGCAAGTATCAGACCACTGCAAATCTACGAAGACCTGGCCGTCCCTCTAAACTTTCAGCTCATACAAAAGGAAGACTGATCAGAGATGCAGCCAAGAGGCCCATGATCACTCTGGATGAACTGCAGAGATCTAAAGCGGAGGTGGGAGACTCTGTCCATAGGAAAACAATCAGTCGTATACTGCACAAATCTGGCCTTTATGGAAGAGTGGCAAGAAGAAAGCCTTTTTTTAAAGATATCCATAAAAAGTGTTGTTTAAAGTTTGCCACAAGCAACCTGGGAGACACACCAAACATGTGGAAGAAGGTGCTCTGGTCAGATGAAACCAAAATCAAACTTTTTGGCAACAATGCAAAACGTTATGTTTGGCGTAAAAGCAACACAGCTCATCACCCTGAACACACCATCCCCACTGTCAAACATGGTGGTGGCAGCATCATGGTTTGGGCCTGCTTTTCTTCAGCAGGGACAGGGAAGATGGTTAAAATTGATGGGAAGATGGATGGAGCCAAATACAGGACTATTCTGGAAGAAAACCTGATGGAGTCTGCAAAAGACCTGAGACTGGGACGGAGATTTGTCTTCCAACAAGACAATGATCCAAAACATAAAGCAAAATCCACAATGGAATGGTTCACAAATAAACATATGCAGGTGTTAGAATGGCCAATTTAAAGTCCAGACCTGAATCCAATCGAGAATGAGTGGAAAGAACTGAAAACTGCTGTTCACAAACGCTCTCCATCCAACCTCACTGAGCTCGAGCTGTTTTGCAAGAAGGAATGGGCAAAAATTTCAGTCTCTCGATGTGCAAAACTGATAGAGACATACCCCAAGCAACTTACAGCTGTAATCGCAGCAAAAGGTGGCGCTACAAAGTATTAACTTAAGGGGGCTGAATAATTTTGCACGCCCAATTTTTCAGGTTTTTATTTGTTAACAAAGTTTGAAATATCCAATAAATTTCGTTCCACTTCATGATTGTGTCCCACTTGCTGTTGATTCTTCACAAAAAATTACAGTTTTATATCTTTATGTTTGAAGCCTGAAATGTGGCAAAAGGTCGCAAAGTTCAAGGGGGCCGAATACTTTCGCAAGGCACTGTAGAAAGACCTTAGGTCATTGGCAACATGGGCTTGGCTGAAACACTGAGCACAAGCAATTATGTGTAGCAGCTGGAGATATGTTTCCAACTTCCCATTAGATCAAAGACAGCAGAAAGGATCTGATGGGGAAGAAACCCAATTCCATGAAAACATACCAATGATTCGGAGAACAACTGCTTAAAGTAGAACTATAGGCAAAACTTTTTTCATTTTTGCTTTGGATAAAGCACATTTTTTATTTTTTTGCTATCTGTGTCCTATTGCGGAGATTTCCCTTCACTTCCTGTCCCATAGCCAAACCAGAAGTGAAAGGAAATCTCTGTAAATTAAGGGAATTCTTGGGGCCTCCCAGGTCACCAGAACTAGTGTCCCTGTGTGAAGATTTCCCTTCTAATACTTTCTGGAGCAACCCAAAATGTGTCATTTTCTTTTACTTTGAATGATCATGATAAACAGGAGAGGGAGAGACTGACTGACTCTTTAACGGGGGCACAGACAGCAATAAAAACTGACAAGCGTTCCAATCCCTCTCCACTCTATCCAAAACTTAAAAAAAAATAGGGGGTTTTGTCTTTAGTTATACTTTAAAAATACAAGACAATGCTTAGTACCTGTGATTGTGTTCACCACACTGCGGAGTATAGTGGGAGGTTTAATAAGCTCCTTCAGTATATTTGATTCAGTGGCAAGAGGGAATCCATTATCCAGCATCTCCTCAAGAACTTCATAGACAACCACAACATTCTCCTTGATGACAATTTCTGAGCATGAACCAAAATAATCCTAAAAAAACAAAAAAAAAAAACAAATTGAGCGCAAATATACATTTAGATGACCAGACAATTCAAATGCTATAAAACATAAGTAAGGCGCTGTTATACAATTAAAATAAAATATTCAAATCCATCCTCCCCCCCATTAACATCCATTTGTGAAATGAAAAAAAGTTATACACAAGTTATTATACTCTGCACAACCTATTATCATGGGCTATAGATATGCATAAATAACACAATAAAACACAATTATTAAAATATGACGAGGTCATTAACACATGCGCTGTGTAGAAGTGCAAAAAAAAAAACGTATATATAAATTGCAACACAAAAATCGATATCAGGGAGTCCCCCAAAACAAATATGGATAATAAATCTACTGTATATAGTGACAATCCGCTAAAAGTAAGTTCATTAATCATGTATTAAGATACATCTGTCATAGGACGCGTTATGGTCCCTGGGAACTCGGGTGAGTGCGTTGTGCTTCTGCACGTGGTGGAGCACTTTGTTTTTTTGGAGAAAGCACCTATAATGCACGAGTATGGATATATGGTCACAGAAACCATCACTATTTGTAGCAGACTGTCACTATATACAGAGGATTTATTATCCATATTTTTTGGGGGACTCCCCGATATAGATTTTTGTGTTGTAGTTATTTTATATAGGTTTATTTTTTGTACTTATACACAGTGCATGGGTTAATGATCTCGTCCTAGGAGGCAACTGGCACTTTTGTTTGTTAATAATTGTTTTATTGTGCTATTTATGCATATCTATAGCAAATAATAGGTTGTGCGGCGTTTAATAACTTATGTATAACTTTTTTTTCATTTAGCACATGGATGTTGCTAATCGGGGGGGAGATTGATTTATATAATTTATTTTAAATTGTATAACAGCCCCCTACTTTTATTTGAATCAAATTGGTTTGTGGTGTTTTATCACATTTAAATGGGCCGTGGTTATTGATAGGTGGTATTGTATATTACAATTGGCGTCGTCCTAAGGTGCTTAGGTTTTAAATGCTATAAACAATTGCTTTCTTATGGGTATGTTTATTCCAAATGCTGATTGCAGATGCAGCACATCTCATTTTTTAAAACCGAAGAAAAGGAAAATAATTTTGCTGCCTGTGGCAACCAATCAGTAGTTGAATTTCTAGTAAGTAGATAGTAAATGTAATGAGTAACAGGGGAAGCGAAGGAGAATACTACAAAGTAATATTTTCTTACTTCTCATTTCCAGTGAAAACTCTGCGTCTGCTGTGGCTGCTGACAACACATCCAAGATAGTCCTGAGCAGTAGCAATTTCAAACCTTTTGAATGTCTACACAAGGGAGGCATTTAACTTTCATAAATGTACATGCCAGTTTGAATACCAACCACAACACTACCTGCCTGGAGTTTGCATGGGTTTCCTCCGGGTATTCCAGTTTCCTCCCACACTAAAGACATGCTGGTAGGTTTATTGGCTCCTGTCTAAACTGGCCCTAGTGTATCAATGTAAGTTAGGGACCTTAGATTGTTAGGACCTCAAGGGCAGGGACTGATGTGCATGTACAATAAGTACCTGTAATAAATAAATAAAATATCTTATGGAAAGATTATTGTTGAAATAAATGATCTGGTGACAGGATCTTCTTAGGGCTCATTCAGTTGTGCGGCTGCCCCTCTGAAAAGTTGTGGATTGCTTTTCAGAGGGTGGTTTACAGGTGGTTAGGAGGCAAAATGTGGTCTCCTCAATGTCGGTTTTAACCCTCAAAAGGCTGAACCACCATGCCACAATGGTGTGCAATGCAGGGTGGTTGTACAACACCCATTAACTGAATGGGTGCATTCAGTGGGCAGTAATCCACAGAGGGGTTACATTTTCCTATGCGCACAGCCCTGCACAGTTGCATGTCATTGTTCGGGTAGGTGGTCAGGGGCAGTAAAATTCAACAGCCTGATTTTACCGCCCCTTAGCTACACATCTTAGCCCTAAGTAACAATAACACCAAGTGCACGGATTAGCCAGTAGGCCTGAAAAAGTCCTAAATATGTGTAATCAATAGTTTCTGCTCATAACTGAAGCAGAACAAATTAATTTAGTTTATAACAAAAGCATCTGAAGGAAGAACAGTTCTCTTTGCCCATAGCAACTCATGTTGCCCTTTCATGCATATTGCATACTGGACAAGGATATCGCACATTTTGACGTATGTAAGAACACTTATTCTCTGGGGCACTTCCAGGTATAAAAGGCAACAGCTATTGTAAGGTCTCACCTGGAATGTGTCCACCACTCGGTGAAGAAACTCAATAGCAAACAGCGGAGGCACCTCAGTCTGTATGACAGCTACAAAAAATATGGAATGCCTGTAAACACTGAGCAGGTAATGATGGGGAGTCTGGATGATGGGTGGCACATTCTCCGGATCAGATGCCCTTTCTTGTGCCTCAAAAAAGTAGTCACAAACCGATCGCGACACCACGCTTTTCCAGTGTTTCTCCAGGAAGATATCCCCGGAAGGGTTGATGAGGAACAGGCTGTGGATCATAGCTGGTGGTGGGAAGAGGGAAATGGATGATCTTCTTGGTGCTGGCCCTAGAAGAAAAAAAAGAAAACACATAGCCTTTAAACTTTGTCATATTCAAACCAAGCTCTCTCTCATGGGCCCAAGTGCACCAATGAAATCATCATTGGTGAGGCATTGGTAAGCCATGTGCCATGATGGCACATGGCTGCACTGGGAGCCCATGTAGTTCCTAATCCTGGGAAGGCTACAAATGATCCCACTCATAGGAAACACATACAGCAGTAATGTGCTGAGACCCATAGATCTTCCTCAGTGCAGGGCAAACGCCCCTAAACCCCCGAGCCTGGAAACCCCTCTAGAGCCCATTGCTGGTCCTCCTGTGGTCATATGATTACTTTGGTGAAAAATGCTCTCGTGCCTATTTTATTGGTACTGTAAAAGTTTTTATACTATTTACACGTTCCCTTTATTAATCAGAACACACAAAATGTAAACAGTATTTGCTTCCAAGGCTGTCTACAATAATTCTTATATAAACATCCTGGAGAGGTTTCCGCGTACACATTCCTAAAAGTTCACCCACGGAAGAAGTTTCAAAAAGGTTCCTACTATCCAAGGGAACGTAACATAACCATTTTGGCACGTGTACAGCGTTACTGAGCAGCAACAGTGTATGGTAGTCTGTTTATCACTGAAGAAGGCAGAATGTTTAGAGTTAAAGGAATTACTGGCCAACTCCAAGAAGACGAAAAATGCAAAGTTTCATAACACATTCGATTTCTTCATCAGGCGTGCCTGACAAAACTTGCATAACTTTTCGGTTTTCTGCGTTAGCCAATAAAAAAAGTATCACTTGGAACACCAAACTTTCTAATTTTACTCAGCATATCTTTGAAGTAAGATCATAAGTGGGCGAGACGATCCTCTTAACCACTTCATTACCAGATCATTTATTTCATTTGGAGAGGTCTCTCTATTCCACACATTATATCTTATGAGGGTTTTGTAGTTCATAGTCTAATGTTCTATATTATTATTTTTACTAAATTATTATTATTTTACTAAATATTATTATTACTATATTATTATTTTTTTTTTTTTTCTTCATGACGGATATGCCTTAGTTTGGCAGCAAATTTGAATACTTATATTTGTGTTTCTTGGTTTTGGAAAAAAAAAAAAATGTAAAAAAAAAAAATAATGCATTTTTCTCATTTTTACCAACACCGCCTTAGTGCACCCCATATATTTACCTGAAAATATACTCAATCATGTCTGCTGACTAAAATGCTATGACATTAGCGTTATTTTTCATAACATGGCAGATCAGTAAAGCTCAAAATGAACGTATGCACTTCACTTTAGAAGAGCTTTACTCTCTTTTTGATGCTATATAGCAAAGCACAAAGGATGAAAAATTACAGTTTGCAAAAACTATCGGTGTAACAATAAGAGAAGGTTAAGTTGGGTTGTCAAAGCATAAAATAGCATGACAGCAACTTTTTTTTCACAGGTTTGTCATTGCAAACATTTTCTCATGAGCATTTCTTGCTTGTGCAGTAAACACAAATGTCATCCAGATCATCTGACGTTTTGCATCCTGGTGATTAATCTGGAGAGTGAATATTTGTATTTATTTTTAGGATCTGGATCTGATCAGTGGAGCCCTAATCTGCAGCGGTAAAGCTCTCTGGTAGCATTGTTTTTTTTTTTAATTTTACACTGTCACTTTACATTTTTTTATCACATTTATTGCGGTCACAAAGAATGTAAACATCCTATGTGACAGAAAAAGGCATGTGACCAGTACTCTTTATGGAGAGATCTGGGGTCTATAAGACCCTAGATCCCTCCTCTGCCCTTAAAAGTATTTGATCATACCAAGACCGGTGTGACCAAATGTGTTTTTATTTTATTTATTTTTTTAATTTGAAGGTATAAAGCAGTAAGAAAAAATAGTGTGAATACAGACATTCCCACATACAGGACAAAAAAAAAAAAGTACAAGGAGCACCAGTGAGCTTTCAACTCAGGCAGGGCCGGCGCTACCAGTAAGGCGACTAAGGCAGCTGCCTAGGGCGCAGCTTAACAGGGGGCGCCGCCATTCTGCACCCCGAATCAGTAGTGGACCGGCCGGTGTGGCACTCCTCATGCTGTGCCGCCTGAGCGCTACAGCAAGCGAGCCCCAGGCAGCACACACCACTTGTCTAGAGCGCACATTAGAATAGTCGGGGCGCCAGAAGTGCCCTCCATAGAATCCTGGGGATCCAGCTCGGCGCTCACTGCCCTCCGGTCTCCGCCCCTCCAGCTGATTTCTGCTTGAAGAAGATCAGGAGCCGATCTCCAATCACACTCAGGGAGCTGGGCTTGTGCCTCTCCAGACGCCCCCCCCCCTCTGCTCCGTGTTCAACTTCTGGCAGAAGCAGATTGCTGGACACCGGACAGTCTCCCATCCCCCATCACATGCCGAGGACAGCATGCAAGGTGAGATGATGTGTGTCCCGTCCTCTCCCACCCCTCACACAGACAACACAGTACACTCCCCCACCCGGACACTGGCCTCACTCTTCATACATGGGGGGCTGCATTGTATGATATTGGGGGGGGGGGCTGTATTGTATGATATGGAGGGGGCTGCCTGCATTGTATCATGGGGGGGGGGGCTGTATTGTATGATATAGAGGGGGCTGCCTGCATTGTATCATGGAGGGGGGGGGCTGTATTGTATGATATGGAGGGGGCTGCCTGCATTGTATCATGGGGGGGGCTGTATTGTATGATATGGAGGGGGCTGCCTGCATTGTATCATGGAGGGGGGGGGGCTGTATTGTATGATATGGAGGGGGCTGCCTGCATTGTATCATGGGGGGGGGCTGTATTGTATGATATAGAGGGGGCTGCCTGCATTGTATCATGGAGGGGGGGGGCTGTATTGTATGATATGGAGGGGGCTGCCTGCATTGTATCATGGGGGGGGGCTGTATTGTATGATATAGAGGGGGCTGCCTGCATTGTATCATGGAGGGGGGGGGCTGTATTGTATGATATGGAGGGGGCTGCCTGCATTGTATCATGGGGGGGGGGGCTGTATTGTATGATATAGAGGGGGCTGCCTGCATTGTATCATGGAGGGGGGGGCTGTATTGTATGATATGGAGGGGGCTGCCTGCATTGTATCATGGGGGGGGGGGGGCTGTATTGTATGATATGGAGGGGGCTGCCTGCATTGTATCATGGGGGGGGGCTGTATTGTATGATATAAAGGGGGCTGCCTGCATTGTATCATGGAGGGGGGGGGCTGTATTGTATGATATGGAGGGGGCTGCCTGCATTGTATCATGGGGGGGGGGGCTGTATTGTATGATATAGAGGGGGCTGCCTGCATTGTATCATGGGGGGGCTGTATTGTATGATATGGAGGGGCTGCCTGCATTGTATCATGGGGGGGGGGGCTGTATTGTATGATATAGAGGGGGCTGCCTGCATTGTATCATGGGGGGGCTGTATTGTATGATATGGAGGGGGCTGCCTGCATTGTATCATGGGGGGGGGGCTGTATTGTATGATATAGAGGGGGCTGCCTGCATTGTATCATGGGGGGGGGGCTGTATTGTATGATATGGAGGGGGCTGCCTGCATTGTATCATGGGGGGGGGCTGTATTGTATGATATGGAGGGGGCTGCCTGCATTGTATCATGGGGGGGGGGGCTGTATTGTATGATATGGAGGGGGCTGCCTGCATTGTGTCATGGGGGGGGGCTGTATTGTATGATATGGAGGGGGCTGCCTGCATTGTATCATGGGGGGGGCTGTATTGTATGATATGGAGGGGGCTGCCTGCATTGTATCATGGGGGGGCTGCATTGTATCATATGGAGGGGGCTGCATTGTATCATATGGAGGGGGCTGCATTGTATCATATGGAGGGGGCTGCATTGTATCATATGGAGGGGGCTGCATTGTATCATAGCAGCCCCCTCTATATCATACAATACAGCCCCCCCCCATGATACAATGCAGCCCCCTCCATATGATACAATGCAGCCCCTTCCATATCATACAATACAGCCCCCTCCATATGATACAATGCAGCCCCTTCCATATCATACAATGCAGCCCCCTCCATATCATACAATGCAGCCCCCTCCATATCATACAATGCAGCCCCTTCCATATATCATATGGAGGGGGCTGCATTGTATCATATTGAAGGGGCTGCATTGTATCATGGGGGGGCTGTATTGTATGATATGGAGGGGCTGTATTGTATGATATGGGGAGGTTGTTTTGTGTAGGCTGTATTGTGTGATATGGGAGGTGTGCTGTATTATATGGGGGGGGGGGCTGTATTGTGTGATATGGGGGGGCTGTGTATAATGGACAGTGTCCCCGTCTACCCAAATGCTGACCTCGTCTGACTGATGGTGATCTGTGATTGGCTGTCTCCATGACCTTATTCACATGGATGGCGGTGAAGCTGCATTATTACCAACCACCAACCGGGAGGAGAAGCTGAGGTTGGTGGGGACTGTACACAGGTCACAGCAGAAATTACCCCCCATCAGTGTTCCTTTAAACTGCTTCCCACCTCACTACATCAACCACTGCGCTCACACTTGCGTAATGCAGAGATCTTCTGGCTCTTGGCTGATGTAGTGAAGGTAGGTCATATGGGGGGGGGGGGGGGGCGGCAATTTTTATTTTGCCTAGGGCGGCAAAAATCCTTGCACCGGCCCTGAACTCAGGCTAAAAGTGAGGAGCCATAATGAATCTATGTAAACATCGGAGGGGAATGTGCGAGGGGATGAGGGAGGAGGGAAAGGAAAGGGAGGGGCAAGGGGAGGAGGAGAGGATGACAAAAAAAGGACAAAAGGGGAGGGAGGGTACAAAGTAGAGAGTAGGTGACAACAAGCCATTCCATCTTCATGGGAAGGAAAGAAAAAGGGGGGGGGTGGAGAAACCCTTAACCCTTGAAAAAAAAAAAAGAAACAATGTAACAACATATTAGGCATAACATATGTTACTGTAACATTTCCTGGTCAGCAAGCCTCAATAAAAGCGTAAGTAATCAAACAGAATGCTTTTCATTTTAAAAGGAGAAGTACAGCCAAAGCTCGTTTGGCTGTACTTCTGTGGATCACAGGAGTGCAGTTAGTTTTGCACTCCTGTGAAGCATTTTCAGCAGACAACGGGCTGAAGTCTGCTGTTTGCAGACAGTACAGAGCCGGTCCAGGCTCGGGCAAGATTGGGACACTGAGGTTGGGGGGGGGGGGGTTCTCCCCACATGCCTGGACCGCCACCCGACTCAGCCTCTCAGCAAGCCGCTGAGAGCCTGAGCCGGCCACTCCTGCCCCCTCCACAGCCCCACACTCCAGTGAGCGGGGTGGGGCAGAGCAGAGAGCAGTGACTGACAGTCACCAGCTCTCTGCTGGGGGAGCTCTGAGAACCGAGTGATCTGCAGGAATTGATCGCTTGGTTCTCAGTGTTAGAGCCAGCGGGGGACAGATGCAAGTAGGATTCTCCAACCCCCCCCCCCCCCAATTCCCATAATTCTCTTTTAACCACTTAAGCCCCAGAAGATTTTACCCCCTTCCTAACCAGGGCCTATTTTGCGATTCGGCACTGCGTGACTTTAACGGACAATTGCGCGGTCGTGCAACGCTGTACCTAAACGAATTTGACGTCCTTTTTTCCCAAAAACAGAGCTTTCTTTTGGTGGTATTTGATCACCTGTGCGATTTTTTGATCATGCGCTATAAACAAAAAAAAGAGCGTCAATTTTGCAAAAATAACAATATTTTTCACATTTTTTTATATGAAATTCCCCCAAAAAAATGTAAAAATCTAATTTTTTTTAACATTTTCGGCCAATTTGTTTTATGCTACATATGTTTGGTAAAAAAAAAAAAAAAAAAAAAAAAAATCGCAAAAAGCGTATTTTGATTGGTTTGCGCAAAAGTTATCACGTTTACTAACAAAGGGAAAATTTTTTGTCATTTTTGTTGTTTTTTTTAACGCGTAATGGCGGCGATCTGCGATTTTTTTTGCGGTACTGCGACATTGTGCCGGACAGATCGGACCCTTGACTGACATTTTTGACACTTTTGGGGTTACCAGTGACATTTCTACAGTAATCAGTGCTATACATATGCACTGTTACTATAAAATTACACTGGCATTGAAGGGGTTAACTTTTTCTGAGAGGGAGGGGTGGTGTGTGTCCCTAGGGGCGAGATTCTAACTGTGATTGGCTGTGGCTTGAGGTGTAGGAACAGTGATCAACGGTCCTACATAGTAGAACCGTATGGTCACTGTTTCTACACAGGGGAGAATGACAGGCGGCTTGTTTACATCAGCCGCCTGCCTTTCTCCCTCTGCACCGACGATCGCAGAGTGACCGGTGGACATCGGGTCCACCGGTCACACGCGCGGTGGGGGGGGGGGTCCGTGACCGCGCGGGGGCGCGCGCTCGCTCCCTAGACCCTCACAGGCTAGCGACGTAGTACTACGTCGCTCTGCCTGTGAGGGGCCGACCGCCGCAGTAAATAGTCATGCAGCGGTCATCAAGCGGGTAAAAACAACGCGGTTTACTTCCAGGGAAACTGGAAGTGATGTAAGCTCATTGCTTCCAGGTTCCTGCACCATAGAGGTGATCAAAGCTATTCCGGACTTTGTTCACCTCTATGATTAGACGACAGAAGGTCGATTGGGGGGATGGGACAGCCTAATGTAGCCACGCAAGGTGGGGGGATAAGACGTCCCCGCCCGCTGCTTGCAAAAGCAATCCTAGCAGCTAACTAGCCCACCATCAGCTCAAAAAAACAGTAGCAGGGTGATGCAGGTATCATCCTAGTATAACCACTTAAAATCTAGCAAAGTGTACATTAACCATAGGCATCACATTTACATTAGTCTGTCACCTAAAAGCTCATCTTCTTTCAGCTGTCAGGTTGTAAAAACTTTGGTGCAGCTTAGTACGTGTAATGCACAGTAGTAATGGTCATCTGCATCTAGCAGCCAACATGCTCACTAGTTCAATGTTATCCCACTACTAACAGCGCATGCACAAAAACCTACAGAAACCCCAAGATTTCAACTGCCTAGGAGCATCCAGAGTTTGCTCCTTTGCTGTATGTCCAGTATAAAGGCCTATGCTCGCTTTTTAAAGTGCATCTCCAAACCAACCCCATTATTATTATTTTTTTTTTATAATGGAGTTTTTTTTTTTTTTTGCTTCCTGTGTTCTAATGGGGGGAGAATTTTCTTCACTTCCTGAGAGACACAACAGAAAATAAGGACATAGCCCTGTGACACAGCTGTCACCAAAGGAAGATTTCCCTTTAAAGCGGAGTTCCAGCCTCAAATACCTTTTTTAACTAAAAATACCCCGATAATACTAATCCATCGCCCTTTACAGAACCGCTATTCTCATACTTACAAGGTGTACAGTATTGGATTTTAGTCAAAATCTTACTTTTAAAAACGCTGTCTGGGCGCGGCCATCTTAGACGTGGGCATCTGAAGCCGCAGTGTAATCTGCTCTGTCCTTCTTCCTGATTCCAGGGAGTGTTCTGGGAGTTCTTCCTGATTCCAGCCTCCTGGGAGTGATGACAAACAGCTCCCAGGATGCAATGCAAAGGCGGAAGTGATGTCGGTGGCCGTGGCCACAGAGGGGGGGAGAAGGAGGAAGTACAATAAAAAATGCCCTGAAAATAAGGTAAGGGACCCCCAAAAAAAATTGAAAATGCCCAATTGTTGATCAGCATAGCGAGCACTCCAGGAATCACTAAAGTTGCAAAAATAGGCCAGAACTCCGCTTTAACTTCTGTTCCATTACATCCAAAAAATTTTGGATTTCCTTTCCCTTTCCGTTTTGGTGACCGTGGTCACTAGGACAAATAGAGATGGTCAATCTCCCCAGCGGTGACACAGACAGCAATAAATACTTTGGGTACATGCATAGGATTCTCTAAATCTCTTAATAATATCCAGTGTTGTGACTGACTCTCTCATTGATCAAGCTGAATCACTTCAGGGAGGATCCTTCCATACACTATATTACCAAAAGTATTGGGACACCTGCCTTTACTGGCACATGAACTTTAATGGTTTAGTCTGTAGTGTTGAATATTGAGTTGGCCCACCCTTTGCAGCTATAACAGCTTCAACTTTTCTGGGAAGGCTGTCCACAAAGTTTAGTAGTGTGTCCATGGGAGTGTTTGACCTTTATTCCAGAAGCGCATTTGTGAGGTCAGGCACTGATGTTGGACGAGAAGGCCTGGCTCGCAGTCTCTGCTCTAATTCATTCCAAAGGTGTTCTATCCGGTTGAGGTCAGGACTCTGTGCAGGCCAGTCAAGTTCCTCCACCCCAAACTCGCTCATCCGTGTCTTTATGGACCTTGCATTGTGCACTGGTCCAAATCATTTGGTGAAGGGGGGATTATGGTGTGGGGTTGTTTTTCAGGGGTTGGGCTTGGCCCCTTCGTTCCAGTGAAAGGAAATCTAAAAGCGCTGGCATACCAAGACATTTTGAACAATTTCACATTCCCAACTTTGTGAGAACCGTTTGAGGATGGCCCTTCCTGTTCCAACATAACTGCGCACCAGTGCACAAAGCAAGGTCCATAAAAGACATGGATGAGCGAGTTTGGGGTGGAGGAGCTTGACTGGCCTGCACAGAGTCCTGACCTCAACCCAATTGAACCCCTTTGTGATGAATTAGAGCACAGGCCTTCTCGTCCAACATCAGTGCCTGACTTCACAAATGTGCTTCTGGAAGAATGGTCAAACATTCCCATAGACACACTCCTAAACTTTGTGGACAGCCTTCCAAGAAGAGTTGAAGCTGTTATAGCTGCAAAGAATGGGCCAACTCAATATTGAGCCCTACAGACTAAGGCTGGGATGCCATTAAAGTTCATGTGTGTGTGTGTTTGGTAGTATAGTGTATACCTGAGCACCCCAAGAAGAAGGGGGTCTGGGAGAAGTCCAAATACAGTATACTAAAAGAAGCAGTAAGGAAGCCAAGCCATTGGTCAAAAAGTCTAAAGGTTTTTTTTTTTATTAGATAAAATATTAGTGAAATAAGGGGGCTGCACGAACATTTTTTTTTTTTTTTTACAGCTATTAAGACAATTCAATTGATTGCAAACATTTTTGGGGTTACCAAATACATAGGCTCTGATGAAGGGGGAATACCGTATCTAAACTCTGAAACATGTAGGTTTTCTTTTTTTTACTAATTCTTAAAAAAAAAAAAAAAAAAAAAAAAAAACTTTTTTTGCACTCATTGACCATTGGTGTGGGGCCGTTCGCTGCTTTTTACATACAGTATTTGGGCAATAAACACAAGGGGTTCAAACACTTCCCTACCATATCTAATAACAAAAAAAAAAAAAAAAAAAAAAACATTTTATATAGAGATATGCTTTAATTAATTGTTTCTAATACAATGACCTCACCGTGGTACACTGCACATAATGTCTTGTTCCAGGGTTATGTCACAGGATTTTATTGATCAGGCTAACTAGGTCTGATCATTATGCCCCTGTGTCATCATGGTGGAACTAATTAGTGTCAGAGAGACAGGTGGTAAAGGGAACATTGCCCCCATTGTTCTCATTATAATCCAAGATATGGTGGTGCCACGGTTCACTGCCTAATGCAACAGGCCAGCAGCTGAAGGCGCAGCATAAGCGAATGGCCTACATGACTGGGTTTGACAAAACAGGCAAGAGTGAACCAAGGGTTAATAATAATAATAATAAGGGCTAAAAGAAAAATGGAGGACCTACCTTATTGGTGGAGGATAGGGTGGGGCAGGGTGTGGTCCTAGGGGTCTTCTGGTGGGAGGTGCTGCTTGTAGCATAAGTTAGCAGGGGGACAGCGTGGGGCAAGTTTCTCCCGCTCCCCTGCCCCTTTTTTATTGGTTATATTGGGTTACCTTTTATGAAGTAGGATGGTAATAGTGTTGTCATAGCAGCAGGCAGAGGTCGCTAGGTTTTTGAAGGCAGGGGATGGTTAAGTTTTTTGGAGAACCAGGGTCTGGGCCCATCTTCGGTATGGGTGTACCTGTCCTAATAAGTGTCTGAAGGGATATGGAAGTGGTGAAGCTGGCTGTATCGGCTGGAGAATGGATAAACATTAGTCCCTGAGCCGGTGTAATTGCGGCTGGGGGCCCCTGGTGACGCAAGTTGGTGCCAGATACAGCCAGTTGATCATTCAAGGGTGCCTTCAAAAATCCAAAGACCTTTTAGAAGAGCAGATAGCTAAATCAGGCTTTTTATGTTCTGTTGAAAAAGAATGTCATATTATGTATTGAAGAGATTTCATATTTAAGGTTGTTTAACCACTTTGCCACTGAGTACCGTAGTACTACTGTGGCAAAGTGGCTCGTTATCGTCTGACGATGTAGACCTACGTCGTCAGACACTCCCCTTGGTGGGCGGCGCTGCGCGCCGCCGGAGGCTCGCTCCCGCTGTATTCAGTCACAGCGGGAGTCGGGCCAGGGGAGGAGCAGCGGCGATCGCCGCTGCTCTGCCCCGATCGTCGGGGATCTAGTGTGGAGATCCGCCCGCCTGTGTAAACACAAGCGGGCGGGTCTCCCAAGTGACAGATCGGAGTGTTCAGCATAGCTGAACATGCGATCTGTCCCTGGCTCACACAGTCACCTCCCCCCCCCCCCCCCCCACCAGGCATACATTAACCCCCTCCCTCTCCAATAAAATTAACCCCTTCCCTGCCAGTGTCATTTTTACAGTAACAGTGCATATGTATAGCACTGATTACTGCAGTAATGTCACTGGTACCCCCAAAAGTGTCAAAAATGTCAGTCAAGGGTCCGATCTGTCCGCCGCAATGTCGCAGTCCCGCAAAAAAAAAAAAATAAAAAATAAAAAAATCGCAGATCGCCGCCATTACGCGTTAAAAAAAAAACACCAAAAATGACAGAAATCTTTCCCTTTGTTAGTAAACGCAATAACTTTTGCGCAAACCAATCAAAATACGCTTATTGTGAATTTTTTTACCAAACAAATTGGCCAAAAATTTAAAAAAATTTTGATTTTTACATTTTTTTGGGTTGAAATTTCATATAAAAAAAAATGTGAAAAATATTGTTGTTTTTTCAAAATTTACGCTCTTTTTTTGTTTATAGCGCAAAAAGTAAAAATCGCACAGGTGATCAAATACCACCAAAAGAAAGCTCTGTTTGTGGGAAAAAAAGGACGTAAATTTCGTTTGGGTATGGCGTCGCACGACCGCGCAATTGTCAGTTAAAGTCGCACAGCGCCGAATCGCAAAAAGTGGCCCAGACGTAAGACAGCAAAATGCTCCAGTGGTAAAGTGGTTAATAAAAGTGTCTGCTATGGCCAGTAAAACCCAAAAATAAAGATGTGTTGGTCTGAAGTTTTTTTATGTCGGGTAAAATAGTTGAAGGAAAATAGGTGGTAGTTGGGTAGTGTCATGGCAGCCGTAACATTGGGCATTACCCCAGTCAAGAGTTTTCTAGCATGCACTGTACAGTGAACCCGCACATCAGATAAAATTGCATCTTCTGGAAGGACAAGCTTTAATTTACAAGACTATGTTGACCTAATATTTCCCATATCAGAAAAAGCATACCCTAGAATTCAGCATTTATCGGAACTGTTGTGTTACTGGTAGACTTTACTGTGTAATATGACAGGTCCTCTTCCACACTTCAATCTTTTACCCTTCACATAGAATTAAAAAAACAAAAAAACAAAGCGCCATGTGAAAACTATATCCTACCAATAAAATATTTTTAATAGATTTGCAATGAGTTCTCTGGTGTTTGACTGGTAAACAATAAGCCGATGGTGCCCGGCCCACAAGATAAGTAAATGTTGATAAGAAACGTCACTTTCGCATTCAGCACAGTTCATTTCAAATAAATTTGTTATTTAAAGCCTAAATCTATTTCTTTATTGAATCAAGTAGGAAAGTGATAGAACCTCTGTTAGGTTTTTATTTGCGAGGCTGAGAGTAATGGTAAATCTGTCCAGAGGGTACGCCGATTGCAACAAGACATGTTTTGCTTAGTAAAAAGGGAAAGAACCTCTGCCAGGATTGAATTTATAATCCGTGTCCCCAGTAGGAAGATTTCTGCTCATATTGGCTAGGATGACACTAGCCTATGGTCTGATAAACAAGCCTGCTGTATCTGGAATGCCTTTTTTTTTTAATCAATTTATAATAAGGCCAGGCTTTTTTGGCATGTGGTTGAGATGCAACTCCATTGGCTTAAGTCCCGATTCACATCTGTGCGATACGGGAACGCTGCGAATATGCAGCGTGTTCCCCCATCGCATCCGCACCTCTGGCAGTTCACACTGCCATATGCGATACGCAGGGGAGTCAATTAAAAGTTAGCGACACCCCCAGTTGAGATCTCATATCGCAGTGCGATTTGCAAGTTTGCACAGAATCGGATCGCACAAGTGTGAACCACCATGCAATCCGATTCTGCTGCGGATAAAAAAAGGGTCATGTGCGTGTTTAGTGCGATTGCGGTGCGAATTCAGCCATATAAACTGTATGGCTGAAATTTGCACCGCACAGAGATCGCATGTAATTTAGGAGCAGTGCGCTCCGAATTACATGCGATCTCTGTGATCGCACTAATGTGAACCGGACCAAAAAGACTATGTTTGACTGCCACCTGTCAGCTTGGCATACCACATTCAATTTGCCGGCAGTACATCTGCGGCGGGCGGTCGTAAACTGGTTAAACGAAAATCGACTGATCTGGTATCATTTGAGAAAAACTGTCAAATACAGATAATAATCGGATAAATGGTTGTGATGGGCTCTTGAAAGCGGTGTACTAACGATCAGATTATCGTACAATCGCTTAGAAAGTGGTAATTTTCATATCATTTCTGCTGAGACCCGCATTCTCAAGAGAAGCAGAAGAGAAGGTAGTGATCCTGTGTTTCTGCAGGAACACAAATCTATGCCTTTCCACAGTACAACCACATCCCCCCCAGTTAGCAAGCATTCCCTAGGAACACATTTAACCCTTTGATTGCTCCTGATGTTAACCCCCTTCCCTGGCCTTTACAACTCCTTTAACCACTTCCTAGGAAAGTGACTACAGCGACAATTCTGATGTCTCTTTCTGGCACATAGCTTGTGGAATTTGAGAAGTATAACAAATGATTCTTCAGAATTTCCAACGGAGCAATGTGCCAGAAAGAGACATCAGAATTGTTGCTGTCGCGACTTTCCGTACCCGATGACGAATTTTCCCAAGATTCGCTATCGCTCAGTTTTTCAAGTAACTCAGTTTCGCTGTCGCTGTTTTTCAGTTCGTCTAAAAGCGCTTTTGCGCAAAAAGAACGCTTTTTGGACGCCATGGTCGTTCTCAATTTTCCAGGCACAAAGCACTGTAAAAGCACAGGCAGGGCACTGGAAAAGTCACCAGATGCAATCCTGTGGTGAAATGGCATCATACAGTGTAATCCGATCACAGCTTTGTATAACAGTATGTCATTTGTGCATTTACACTTTTGAATTTGTCGCTGGTTCCACCCCCTGTGTTGTAACGCTCACAGGAGGGAACCGGAAGGCAAGTGCCGTCAATCGGCCGTGCACAGGGCGGGGAGAGAGTGTAAGGAGGATGGGGAGGACGGCGGGGGATCGCAGGGAAGGTGAGTAATGTTCAGGGGTAATCCCGAGTGTGGCTTGGGGTCCCGCTTTTGGTACTGAAAGTTAACCCCGAGACACACTCGGGAATACCGCCGGGGGGGGGGGGGTTAATACATTCTATGCATTAAGATAAAATGCCTTCTGCATGCAGCAGCCTCCCTCAGCCCCCCTAATATTTACCTGCGCCTAATCTCTGTTCACGAGTCTCTCGGCTGTCCAGGACTCTCCCTCCTGATTGGCTGAGCCACAGCAGCAACGCCATTGGCTCCTGTGGGTGTCAAAGTCAGTTAACCAATCGGGAGAGAGAAGGGGCAAAGCCGAACGGCAGCTCCGTGTCTGAATGGATACAGGGAGCTGCAGCTCGGCTTGGGTGCCCCCATAGTAAGCTGCTTGCTGTGGGGGCACTTGATAAGAGGGAGGAGCCAGGAGCACAGAAGAGGGACCCCAGAAGGGAAGGATCCTGGCTGCTCTGTGCAAAACCAACTACACAGAGGAGGGAAGTATGACATGTTTGTTATTTTTAGTTATTTTTTTTTAAAAAGAAGACGTTACAATCACTTTAGGCTGTGGGTTTCTCCGCATTGAACTCGCATGTCAGGAGATTCTGACCTGGCTCTCTATGGAGCCAGTTCACATATCTCCGGAGCGGCTCCGGTGTGAATTGCACATGGGTCCTGTGCATCTTCTGGCTTGTTTCAGGTCCAAATTCAGCCAAATATTCTGGCCTGAAACGGTGAACGGGGACACACCGGACCTCTGCTGCGAGCCGCTCCGTGCTGCCGTGTGAACCCAGCCTGAAAGACATGTGCCCTTTTGCGGTTGCTTTAAAATCCTTGCCACCAGCATCTACAACTCTTGCTGTGTCCAGGCTGATGTTGGCAGGAACAACCCATGTGATGTTACTGCCATTTTCTAACCTGCTTTGGAAACATGACAGGTGGAATGTGGGTAACCAAGGGCAACACCCCCAGCTCTCCCTATGCCACCTTTATATGCGAGATCCCTATTGGGATAACCTTCTGCCTTCATCTACAAGGTTTCGCCTGTAATCCTAAACCATTCCTTTTATCTGCAGGAACACACGTATGCTCTTTGTGTTGCCGGATAATGGCCAGGCATAGACCAGAGGTCATAGAGTGAAGCATTGCAATAAAATGGCTTATGTACTACAACATGTATCTTGTATGTACAACCGTATAACACAGCACATGATTAGAAACAGGCGACTGGAGGTCATGGAGCCCAGGAGCCATGCTGTATACATGCACAGCACAGTATGGATATCAGATGATGTGCCATACTAAGCTGCACCCGCTGCAGTAGATTGTTAAGCGTATGTTGGTGATGGATCTGTATGCAATGGTGGCCATAGAGGAAATGAAGATCTCTTACCTTACACAGGAGATTCCTGCACCCGGGTATACAATGTCACACTCATACAGCTCCTTCCTCTGTATCATATGATGCTTCCTCCCCTCTCAGCTGACTCCCTCCTCCCTACACCAGCTGCTGCTCGCCTCTTTGTCACAGAGGGAGGAACCAGTGTGTGCTCAGCTCTGGTCCCTCTCTCTGATGTATAATGGATTATTCCTGGGATGCTGAGCAATCACCCCTTCATATAAGCCAGGAATCTCCAAATGATGGTCCTCCGGCTATTGCAGAACTACACCTTCCATGAAGCATTGTAAAACTCTGACATTCACAGACATGACTAGGCATGATGGGAATTGTAGTTCCTGAACAACTGGAGGGCCGTAGTTTGGTGAACCCTGACATAAGCCATGAACCCTTTTGGTCTACCTGTAGATGTTAATCATTGCTGTCACATATATGTCCATGCCCTCTCGGTATAGATTCACTTGCACAGAAGTCTCCCAGGAAAGCCCAGGCTGCTGTAACCATTTATCCCTGCCATTAGTGTGCACAGCCTATTGCATTAGGGTGTGCACCCCAAAGCTCAAACACATATGCAGGTGTGTGCATTTGTATATATACTAACCGTGTCAGGAGAGCAATGGATGGTGTCAGTAGATTTTATTTTTTATTATTTTTAACAATTTTATTTCTTTAAAAAAAATGTTTACAGTTTTTTTTAGGAGCTCCGTTAGGGGGATTTGGTGAAACTTTAGGGGTCTAAACAGGGGGAATCTGCTCCTCACGTGGTGATTAGGGTGTGCCCAGGCACACCTGGCACACCCTGTGCGCACACCTATGATCCCTGCAGCTTGCTTCGGATCCCTGATAGGTTGTACCATTGCAGGAATAGCCCTGAGTTCACACCTATGCGTTTTTTTTTTAGTACGTTTTGCAGTTTGCAGAAACACACTACGGTCCATTTTACATGGTTTCCTATGGCACACAATCACATCCCTATGGCACACAATCACATCGAAGCCTTTCTCAGCTGCTGCGTTTTTGAAAAGGGTCAGGGACTTTTTTCCCGCAGCAGATTGCGTTTTGCATGTAATAGACTTCAAAGGAGTCGCACCAGAAACGCAAGTGTTGCATTTGTAATGCGGTTTTTGATGCATTCTTTTCCCTTTAGCCTAGGTTCAGACATATGCGATGTGGGGACCAGAGCGATTCTAGTCGCATCTCCCCCCACAGACAGTTCACACTGCCCTCTACGAACTGCTGTGGGTGTCAATACAAAGTTATTCAAACCCCCAGATCGGTTCACAGATTGCAGTGCAAACTGTGAATTCAGACCGGAATCGGATCATATGGGTGTGAACACCCATGCGATCCGAATCCAGTGTGGGGGAAAAAAAAGGTTCCTGGACCATTTTGTGTGAATCCAATGTGAGTTCAGCCATACAACTGTGTGGCTGAATTTGCATTCGCACAGACATCGCATGTGATATGCAAAGCAATGCGGTGCGAATAACATGCGATGTCTGACATCGCATATGTGTGAACCCAGGCTAAAAAACACTGTATGTAGCTGGTTCCTAAGGAGAGGGTCGGGAAGCAAACCGCCACATGTGTATGGAACTTGTTAATTCTAACAAGAAAAGCAGCAAAATAGATCCTATGCAGCCAGCAACAATAGACCCCCTCAGAAACAAGAGATCATCCACACAACAATGCCCCACGATGACAAAAAAACACCCCAGCAACAATAGACCTCCAGCAGCAACATTAGATTCTCCAGCAGCCAACAACAATAGACCTCTTTCTCAACAGTAGATCCCTCCTAGCAATAACCCTCATAGACCCTCATGCAAAAATAGATCCCCACTAGCGAAAATAGTTTCCCCAGCAGCCATCATCAATAGACCCTCCAGCACACCCCAGCATCCCTTGCAATCACATATATTCAGTGTTTGAGGAGCCGGAACTGCGTTCCCCCTGAAAAAAAAAAGCCCTGGTTCCGGCCGTTTGTGTGTTTTATTAACCACTTCCATACAGGGCACTTTCACCCCTTTCCTGCCCAGGCCAATTTTCAGCTTTTAGCACTGTTGCATTTTGAATGACAATTGCGCGGTCATGCAACACCTAAACCAAATTTATGTCATTTTCCCCCCACAAATAGAGCTTTCTTTTGGTGGTATTTGATCACCGCAAGGTTTTTTCTTTTTTGCTAAACAAATAAAAAAAAGACCGAAAAGTTTGAAAAACAAAAAAAGTTTTTTGTTTATGTTATACAATTTTGTAAATAGATATGTTTTTTCCTGCACTGATGAGGCTGAACTGACAGGCACTGATGAGTAGGCACTGATGGGGTGGCACTAATATGCGGCACTGATAGGCAGCACTGATGGGCACTGATAGGTAGCACTGATAGGCGGCACTGATGGGCACTGATAGGTGGCACTGATAGGCAGCACTGATCGGCACTGATGGGTAGCACTGATGGGCACTGATAGGTGGCATTGGTGGGCAATAATGGGCACTGGTGGGCGGCACTTATAGATGGCAATGATGGGCACTGGTGGGAAGCACTGATGGGGAGGGCACTGGTGGGCAGCACTGATGGGGAGGGCACTGACGGGCTCCCTGACCCCTGATTACCATCCCTGGTGGCCATGGTGGGCATCCCTGGTGGCCATGGTGGGCATCCCTGGGGTCATGGGTGGGCAAACCCTGGTGGTTCTAGTGGCACCCCCCCTCCCGAGGGTCTGCACTGGTAAACAATGATCTGATTACCAGTGCAGACCCCACCTGTCAGGAGAGCCACAGATCGACTCTCCTCTACTCGTGCCTGTCAGGCACGAACTAAGGAAAGCCGATCAACAGCTCTTCCTGTGATTGGACACAGCTGGTCACATGGTAAAGAGCCATCACTGCTCTGCGCGCCCCCTGTAACAGCTCGCGGCTTCCCAGCTTGGTGTGCACTGAGCATGCACGAGTCGTGCTGCGCATCCTGAATGGCCGGGCAATCTTCTGAGACCTGTCACATGTCCCAGAAGATTGCAGGGAGTGAGGGGGAGAGGAGAACTCCTGCTCGAGCTGCCTAGCCGGCCCAGGCGGAAGTGGGAGCAGGTACCTGTCAAAACTAGGTACCTACTCCCCCCCTAAAAAAAATGACATGCCAAATGTGGCATGTCAGGGGGTCAGGAGTCCTTAAAGTGGAACTTCCACTTGGGTGAAACTCTGCTTCAACAACTGAATCATCAGCTGTCAGCGGGTTTCCCGCTGACAGCTGAATGTAAAAAAAAAAAATTGCCGGCAGAAAATTAGTGCAAAATACGGTGTGGGGACCTTCCCGTCTTGGAGGGGAACCCCACGCCAAAATAAAAAAAAATGTCCTGGGGATCACCCCCCATATCATACCAGATCCTTATCCAAGAATGCAAGTCAGGAAAGGGAGGGGATAAACGAGCGCCCCCCCCCTCCCCCTCCTTCCTGAACCCTACCAGGCCACATGCTCTCAACAGAGGGGGGGGGGGAGTTTGGGGCAAGGAGGGCTCTCCCCCCCCCACCCCAAAGCACCCCTTGTCCCCATGTTGATGGGGACAAGGGCCTCTTTCCCACAACCCTGAGCTCTGTTGTGGTGGTCTGCAGGAGAAGGAATTATCAGAATCTGGCAGCCCGGCCCCCCTCTATGTGAATGAGTATGGGGTACTTAGTACCCCTACTCATTCACCAAAAAAGTGCAAAAGTCAATCAAGAGAGGAGTCAGTTTTTGCCAATTCTTTAATAAAAAAAAAAAAACAATGTCCCCCCATGTAGATTCATGCAAACAGAAAACAGAGGTCGTGGGACTTTAAATGGGGCAGGTCATGAACTAGTATATACAAAATTAAAATCTAAACATAATAATTTATTATACATACAGTAATTGATACAAATGTTGACATCAGTTACAAGTATACAAAAAAGGCTGACACAAAAAAATGCATATAGTAAAAACATTGTTACAATAGTAAGATATATTCAGTAAAAAAGTACATGGTCATCGCTAAATGTTGCATCTATGCGTCTAAGCATCTCTACGCATTTCGTGGAACCTTGTCCACTCATCAGGAGCTTAAAGCCAAAGAGTTACCTGTAAATGTATAATATGTAGGTTTGTATCGAAATACACGAAATCTCAAAAAAAATAAAAAATAAAAAAATAATATAAAAGATAAAATAGATTCATCGTCAATGACGATGTCGCCGCCATTGGCGGACCTAAAAAAAGAAAAAAAAAAAAAGCTCCGTTCATGACGAATGCTCTCGCATTCTGCCTGCCCCACTGTGTGCATGTTTGGCTTCATTTCAGGAGCAAGAACAGGCAAAAATTCGGACCTGAAATGGTGAACTGACACGCATCGGACCCCCAGGCACGAACCCGCGGCCGCATCAGTGTGAACCCAGCCTTAAAGTGAATTTCTTCAATGTAAGGAGAATTCCCCTTCCTCACACAGGCAGCAGCCCTTTCTGCCCACTGTAAAGCGCTCTGCAGTGGATCACTTATCAGAGCATGGTAAAGCAGTGGATACCAGGCATTCAGGAAGTATACTGCCACCTACTAAATGCATTTTTTCTTTTTTTGACAGCCAAATGGATTTTGAGTTTGGCTTAGGATTGTACCTTGGCCCCATTCACGTGAATGAATCACATTTAGAGTTTGTGGTATATTTTTGCCAGGACTGTGGCATGTGTACAACCCTCAGTGGTTACAAGCTATCTTTTAGATAGGTGGTTGGTAAAACTGCGACTCACCCAATTGTTTTTACTGCTCTTCTCCTGCCCATGTAAACAAGATAGCTTTCATCTGAAAAGGTGACCCCATTGGAATATTTTCTTTTTTTTTTTTAGTTTTGCTGACAAGTGTAAAATGTTGTAATATTTTCCCTTATACTGCATTTGGCTCTGGTGACGGCTCTAAAAGCTACTTGATAAAGGAGCGTGCGCTGGTATTCCACCGCAGTGTGCATGCTCCGAAACGCGTCACAAGCACCCTAGACGGCAGACACTGCAGCTCTCCTAGCGGTCCAGGTCTCGGACTCCTCCTCCTACGTCACATCACTTCCTGCTGGACGGGAACTCGAGACGAACGGGTACAGCCGACCCAAGCAGTGGCTCCATGCCGACACCGGATCATCTGTTTACCTGCATGTACTTACTCCCATGTACGTTTTTAAATGTATTTTGCCAAATAAATCTTCACAGACCTAACTTATAGGCGCCTGTCTCTCTCTCTCTGTTTTCTTACATGTTTGGAGATTGCTTCCACTCCCTACTAGGCTGGCCCTGAGCAAAAAGACTGCTTCCCATATACAATAAGGACTACAAAGGTAGTCTACATGACCTCCCTATGGACATTTTATCATTTTCTTACGCCTCCTTTGCTTGCGCCACTATGTGTATTTTTTAACAAGGAAACATAAAGGGAAAACGATGCGAGCAACCCTGTATGTGGGCCCTCACAAAAGAGTGAAGGGCAAGCAGCCTCTACAGGATCTGCAAAGTAAGGGACTGGACCCCAGATCAGCCTCAAGGTCAATTGCCCATCATTCAATAGATTATATCCTGGGAAGGAATCCCTGTCTAGCACCAAGTGTAATATGCTTCCAGGTGTGATTGTAGACTGTACAAGAAGTCAGCTTGCGAGCCTCAATAGCGTAGGACCGAATCCCCTCCCTCCAAGATGTGGGCTTTAGTAGCCTAATCAACAAGTCAACAATTGAGAAGCAGGACAAGAAATCAGCCCAAAGGGGAAGACGATCCTGATGATTTGGGAGGGCCCACTGATTATAGTCCTTCCAGGAGAGTGAAGAGGTCTGAGCACTACACCCTCCTGGCCCAGTTCAGTGCAAAGAGAATCGCATCAATGCCAACTGAATACTGCAGAGCAGGTAAGGAAGGAATACCAGAGGAGAAAATACATAAAGCAGGTTGAACTAATCCCAGGAAGGCACCAGAGCATCAACCGCAAAGGCTAGATCCCTGAAATTGGACACAAACCGTATTGGGTTGTGGCTGAACCTGAAAGCTAGTACAATGCCCCCCCCCCCCCCACCTGCAACAGGGGTCCTAAGCATCCCAAAGTGAAAACCATTCCCATTCCAGACATGGATGACTAAGGAAGTCCGCCTTCCATACCTGGGACAACAGGTGTGTTTAATAGCTGTCCTTGACTAGGTCACCTTAGGCTGCTGTACCAACCGTTCACGTTCACAGTGAGGTACTACCACCAAGGGTTACTTACAAACCACAGACCAAAGGTGGTTAATAGACAAATGTAAAAAAGTGTGGATCTGGCGGTAACTTAGTAGAGCGGGAAGTGGAGAGGTGTGCACCATATTCACTCCTGATCTCTGCACATATACACTTTGGAGCCCTGTACCCTGAAATGTATGCACTGCTGCGCCTTGCATGATATGCAATTCTGAGTTCTCCCCCGACGGACACCAAAGACACAGGGACATTTTTACCTTTTCATCTTGGGCACTAGATGACCTTGTCCTAGCACTGCAGTCAAGGTTCAGATGGTCTCAAAGCAGCAGCTTACATCGGCCCTAAAGACTTTCCAATTCAAATGGAAAACATGTGCATATGGTCCTTCAATACTGGTTGGCAGGAACCCTGAATGGAGGAGCCCTTCAAATCAACAGCAGAGGATAAGGGGTGCATTTGGACAAAATTGGGTTCTCGGTTCTTCTGCCTCAACTCTCAGAACATTTTCAGCCCGGCTGACATATAGATACTGCACTGCCACAAGGAGAACATACAGTATATAGATACCTTACACACCATTAATGTTCAGTATCAAAATGCACACATTAGACTGTTTAGTGGTAATTGAACATAATATATGGTCATGGGTTGCAGAAAATGGCAGTATGCACATACAGTAAATGAGTAAAGGATTAGGTATAATTTAGTGCCGGTTCACATATGTGCAGCTGCGGCGATCGCATGTAATGTCGGAGCGCACTGCTCCTTCATTACATGCGATCGGCTGTGCGGTGCGAGTTCAGCCATACACTTTGTATGGCTAAATTCGCACCGCACCCGCAGCAAAGACGCACAGGACACTTTTTTGCAGCCACATCAGGATCGGATCGCACAGTGGTTCACACTTGTGCGATCCGATCCTGTGCGAACTGCAAGATATGCGTTCAAACTGGGGATGTCGTTAACATTTCATTGACACCCCCAGCGTATCGCATATGGCAGTGTGAACTGCCAGGGGTGCGTTTGCGATGCGGGAACAGGCTGCGAATTCGCAGCCTTCTTGCATCGCATAAGCGTGACCCGACACTTAGAGTAAATATGGTAATCCGCAAAAGATAATGGCATTTGAAAACAGTAACAGCAATAATAATCAATACTGCAATAACTTCTATGTAAATAGTAGGCTATATTCAGTTTGCACTCCATATAAAAGGCAGGGATGACAACCCCTACCCCCCCTTCGACCATTCATGATGTGCAAGCTCCCCAGCAGTCACTCAATGGTTAACCATTTAAGCCCCGGAGGATTTGGCCGCTCAAGGCCAGGCCCTATTTTGCGATTCGGCACTGCGTGACTTTAACGGACAATTGCGCGGTCATGCGACGCTGTACCCACAAACAGAGCTTTCTTTTGGTGGCATTTGAGCACCTGTGCGATTTTTATTTTTTGCACTATAAATAAAAAAAGAGCGACAATTTTGAAAAAATAACAATATTTTTCAAATTTTTTTTATATAAAATTCTCAAAAAAATGTAAAAATCAAATTTTTTTTAACATTTTAGGCCAATTTGTTTTCTGCTACATATGTTTGGTAAAAATAAGCGTATTTTGATTGGTTTGCGCAAAAGTTATTGCGTTTAATAACTACGGGAAAGATATTTATGTCATTTTTTATTTATTTTTTTTTTTTTAACTAGTAATGGCAGCGATCTGAGTTTTTTTTTTTTTTTTTTTTTTCTTTTTTTGTGGGACTGCGACTTTGCGGCGGACACATCGGACCCCTGACTGACATTTTTTACACTTTTGGGGGGTACCAGTGACATTACTACCGTAATCAGTGCTATAAATATGCACCGTTACTGTAAAAATGACACTGGCAGGGAAGGGGTTAACTTTACTGGTGATCAAGGGGTTAAGTATGTCCCTAGGGGGGTGATTCCAACTGTGGGGGGGGGCGTGGCTTGTGATTTAATCACCGAGACGTACGATCCTGCATAGCATCAGAGCTGCCGGTCACACGCGCTGGCTCCGCAGGGAACGAGCGGGGGCGGGAGCACGCCGCCGCCGGCGCTCGCTCCCTACAGGCTCGTGGGCGAGCGACGTACCCCTATGTGACTTTACCTGTAAGCGGCTGACTGCCGCAGTAAATAGTCGTGCGGCGGTCGGCAAGTGGTTAAAATCACTGCCGCTGTCGCTACTTCTCTCAGCCTTGTAACAGAAGGAAGACGCCCCAATTCCCAGTAAACCATTGCGCCCAGGGCAAGCATCCCAATAATAATCAATACTGCAATAACTCCTCTGGAAACAGTAGGCTATATTCAGTTTGCTCTCTATATAAATGGCAGGGGTGACATTTAAAACTCCCTAGGTGCCTCTTACTATGGACAATAGGTAAAGTTCTTGTGAAGCTGCAATCTGAGTGAGAAGTCTTTAGCCCTAGTTTTTTAGCCTGCTAGCATTGGGCCCAGTCTTTTACAGTGGCACACATGAGTGCAGTGCAGTCCCAGTAAAGTCTGCATGCAGTAAATAATGCTGCTAGTTAGATGGCCAGTCCCCAGTGCCGGGACAAGGTCCTCCAGGGCAAAGATGCCAAACTGCGTCCCTCCAACCCCCTGACCATTCATGACGTTCAAGCTCCCCAGCAGTCACTCACTTGTCAAAATCACTGCCGCTGTCGCTACTTCTGTCAGCCTTGTAACAGAAGGAAGACGCCCCCATTCCCACAGTAAACCATTGTGCCCAGGGCAAGCTTCCCTCTCGCCCACCCCATGTCTTGGCCCTGCCAGTCCCTAAAGTAAGGGTCAAAGGTCATTGTCAGTACATTTTGGGCAAGCATTTTTTAAATTAGTATCCGTGTCAGTGTGTTTTAGGTAGGATTAAAAAAAAAGAAATAAAAAAAAAAAGCGCACCATTGTTAACATACACATATGTGTCATCGCTGCGATCGCCCAGGGCAGGAGAATTTATTTTGGGTTGCTCTTTGGGGGTAGGTTATGGTAGTAACAAGAAATACAGCTAGATTTTTTTTTTTTTTTACTATTTTGGTCCAGTTTTCCTTTGATTAATCACTTCAGCTCTGGAAGGTTTTACCCCCTTAATGACCAGGCCATTTTTTGCGATTCAGCACTGCATTGCTTTAACTGACAATTGCGTGGTTGTGCGATGCTGTACCCAAATACAATTGATGTCCTTTTTTTCTCACAAATAGAGCTTTCTTTTGATGGTATTTGATCACCTCTGCGATTTTTCATTTTTGCGCTATAAACCAAAAAAAAGCGTCAAAAATTTAAAAAATCTAATTTTTTTATCATTTTAGGCAAATTTGTATCCTGCTACATATTTTTGGTAAAAAAAAAATACCAAAAAGCGTATGATTGGTTTGCGCAAATGTTATAGCGTTTACAAACTATGGGATAGATTTATGGACTTTTTATTTCTTTTTTATATTAGTAATGGCAGCGATCAGTGATTTTTATCAGGACTGCGACATTGCGGCGGACAGATCAGACCCCTAACTGACATTTTTGACACTTTTTGGGGACCAGTGATATTAATACAGTAATCAGTGCTAAATAATATGCACTGTTGCTGTATAAATGACATTGGCAGGGAAGGGGTTAACACTGGAGGTGACCAAGGGGTTAAATGTGTTCCCTTTTGTGCTTACTAACTGTGTGGGGGGATGGGTTGGACAGAGACAGAGCGAGATCAGTGATTCAGCTTAGCTGAATCACACGATCTTTCCCTGCCTCTGACAAAAGAGCCGCCTGCTTTGTTTACAAAGGCAGGCGCCTATTCTGACATTCTAGCCAAAGATTGACACTTCCACTTACCCCACGAGCTACACAGCAGCTACAGACCCGCTTTCTGTCCCCTCGGGTCGGGATCAGACCGGAGCACACCCGAGCGCTATGGGTAGGGATGGGCTGAACAACCCTCTGGTTAGCACCAGAACATCTTGAACAGGAACAAAGTTCTAGCGAACATGCAAACTCTATTAAAGTCTATGGGACACGAACATGAAAAATCAAAAGTCATACACTCATTTTAAAGGCTTATATGCAAGTTATTGCCATAAAAAGTGTATGGGGACCCGGGTACTGCACTGGGGGACATGTATCAATGCAAAAAAATATTTTTAAAGCAGCAGTGATTTTTATGATGCCTAAAGTGAAACAATAAAAACAATAAAAATGAAAAATTCCTTTAACCACTTGTCGCCGTCCACCGGCTCTTGTTCAGGGACACCGTCATATGACGGCACACCAGAACGGCTTCTTTTGCGCGCCCGCGGGGGCGCGCAGTGCAGCGATCATGACCGCACCGTGTTGCTAGGACCCCCGAGATAATTGAAAAGTGCGACCCCGATCTTGGTAAAGAGCCAATGACATGGCTCTTTATCCATGTGATCGTCTGTGTCCAATCACAGCTGGTCACATGTAAATGAGGAAGTGCTATTTATTGGCAGAGTGTGTGGTGAGGAGAGCAGATCAGCGGCTCCTCCTCTAAGGGGAGCCTAGGACAGGTACTCAGGGCACTGATCACCAGTACCCTGATTACTGTTAAGTAAAAAAAACATGCTCATAAGTCCCCCCAACCAATGCCCACCATGCCCACAATTAGTGCCATAGTGCAGTCAGTCAGTGCCCATCAGCGCCTGCTCATCTGTGCTGCCTATCAGTGTCCGTCAGTGCTCATCAGTGCCGCCTCTCAGTGCCCATCAGTGCCACCTATCAGTGCCCATCAGTGCGGCATATTAGTACCGCCTCATCAGTGCCCATAAGTGCCACCTCATTGGTGCCCATCAGTGCAGCCTATCAGTGCCCATCAGTGAAGGAGAAATATTACTTATTTTCAAAATTTACTCACAAAAAATAAGAAAAACTTTATTTTTTAGAAAATTTTCTGTCTTTTTTCTTTTTTTTTGTAAGAAATAAAAAACCCAGCAGTGATCAAATACCACCAAAAGAAAACTCTATTTGTGTGAAAAAAAATGATAAAAATGTCATATGGGTACAGTGAAGCATGACCGCGCAATTGTCATTCAAAGTGCGACAGCGCTGAAAGCTGAAAAATTGGCCTAGGCAGGAAGGGGGTGAAAGGTCCCTGTATTGAAGTGGTTAAATATCGGTTATATTCTCCGTGTTGTGAGAGACACAGGACTCTGATCTGGAACAACGGATGTTTATTCAGTACTCACTGTACCCTCCAACATGCATTACAGGACAGCTCGCTATATCAATGCATCTCTTACATGTGTCTAAGATGGCCACTCTGCCCCTTGACCCTTGTCATCACTCCTGGGTGGAGCCAGCCTTAAAGTAACAGTACATGTGAAACCCTTCAGGTATAACACCTTCCATCCATCCCTAAAAAAAAACACAACAAAACGAGAACAGGCATAAAACAGAAAGTAATATTTGTCCCATATAGTCCTCCAACTCAGGAGATTTACATGGCTTCTTCCGCGTCCGGATGTGAGAACAACTTCCAGGGACGCTACGGGGAGAACATGGCAGCAGATCACTTTCGGCGGTCCCGTCGAAAGTCTCGTAACCGGTCTTGCAGCTGAAACCGGTCAGGAGGGCGACAGCGTCGTTGAGGACGGGCACCCAGCGACTCAGGGCCGGAGGAAGCAGGGCCGGCTAGAATGGACACCGGCGGGGCCAAGAGGGGCACCGGCGGGGCCAAGAGGGGATCCCCTAGCTCAGAGGGGGAACAGACCTCCGGACCAGGGCTGGAGGGCTCTGTTGGAGCTGAGTTCAAAAGTTCAGAGTCCCCCCAAGCATCAGTCTCAATTTCTCCTGATCCGGTAGGAGCAGATCCTTGAGATACTGGAAGTGCAGCCGATGTCAGGGATTCGGGCAGCTGAGAACGAGGACGCAATTGGTCCACATGCCGTCTGCAAATGGAACCATCTTCCAGGCAGACCCTATAAATTTTGGGTCCCAAAGTCTCTGCGACGATAGCAGGAAGCCAATGAGTGTTGGAAGCGCCATAAGATCGGGCCCATACCTTTTTGCTGGACTGTAAACCGGAGAATCTTGTCGTGTTCGACCCTCTTGTCTTGGGACTGCCGTACATGTTCCTGGACCATTTGAGGGCGGAGCATGTCCAAAACAGTCCATGGCTGCCGACCCAAAAGAAGTTCAGCTGGAGTTTTCCCAGTGGTTGCATGTGGTGTGTTTCTGTAAGTAGAAATGAAGGAGGCCAGCTGCTGGGGTGACAGGGGCTGTTGTTTACTTGTAGCCACAGTAGCTTTGAAATAGCCTTTGAAGGTCTGTACAAACCTTTCTGCTTGACCATTTGTAGCCGTCTGGGTAACAGGAATGACCTCAGGCCACTTTGAATGGCCATCAATTATGATCAAAAAGGTGTGTCCTCTGATCGGGCCTGCAAAGTCCAAGTGTAGGCGAAACCAGGGAACCGTAGGCCAAGTCCAGGGCTGGACGCACCCTCGAGGAGGGTCTCTCGCAGTTTGTGCACATCCAGCACACGCATTCACATATGTCGTGATATCTGAGTCTAGGTTCGGCCTACACATAGCCTCGGGCCTTTTGTTTCATCCGTGTGCCCCCGGGATGACCAGTATGTAGCAAGTCCAGAATGTGTCTCCAGAGGGTCTGTGGAACGATCACTCGGTCTCCCCATAAAACACAGTTGCCAGCCACAGTTAATTCCAGACGCCTACGGAAGTAAGGTTCATAATCCTGTGTGACAGTTGCAGGCCAACCGTACCCAGGAGAGTATTGTCTTAAGGAAGGTATTCTTGGCTGTATGCAAACCAAAATTTGTGAATGCGATGAAAACAAGGAATGCTTCCACCACTCTTCACAATTCAAGGGTGATCAGATATAGGCACCAAAGATACACTGTAAAGACTGAGTGGTGGTGAAAAAATGCAAATAATTTATTAAGACACTTATACCCAGAGATGTATAGTAACGAAGTAGAACTACTTAAGTACTGTACTTAAGTACCGAAATGCGGTATCTGTACTTTCCTAGAGTAGAATTTTTTTCTCCTACTTCTACTTTTACTTCACTACATTTTTTCGATGATTATTTCGATACTTCTACTCAAGTATTTTTTTTTGTGCTGCATAGTTACTCGTTACTTTTAAAAAAATTACCACTACCAGAACAGTAGATGGCAGGTTGCATAAAGCTCAAAAAAATGTGTATAATGTCATTTGTAAATCAGCGCATACGAAAATAAAGGCTGTGTATAATAAAAGCTGCTATACCAAATCTTTCCAATAAAAAGAAAATATGAAACAAACAAATAAATGGTGCTACAGCGCTTAAAGTGCATCAAGAAACTACTAACAAACACAACTTGGCTGTGCGAATAAAGTGCCTGTGCAATCGATATAATATCATCGTTGCCACTAGTGCCCTGCCCACACTCCACACAGTATCAAAAATAAAGTGACATGAATGTGCTAAAGCCTAAATGCAGTGAAAATAATTATTCCCACAATGTAACAGTAAATTCAATTCATATAAAATATGACAATAAATCACAATAAAATAAGTTATGAAATAAATTAGGTCAGGTGCGTGCAACAAGTTGAAGTGTGTAAACCTATCTATAACGAAAAGTCCATAAATGAATTCCAGTTTGCAAATCTAAAGTGTCACTTCACTTGTCAGATGCTTCCACCTCCTTCAGTGCTCGAGTGACCGACCAACACACTTAATGGTGGTGGCACTGGTGGATAGCGTCTGGGTGGCACTGTGGCACTGGCACTGACTGCACTGGTTCAAAAAGCCATATATATTTAATTATTTCAATTCTCAATCTCATAGGTCCTCTCCTCATAAGATATTAATAACTTAAGATTAGGTGATGAACTTCTTGGCGGCCCTGGCAGGATGACGGGGACACCCGCCACTTCTGGAGCCGAGCCGATGTGATTCCCCAACATGTGACAAAGTGACAGCCAGGAGATCTAGTGGCTAGTAGTGCTCAACAATACCGCTTTTATATATAAAATTGAAATAAAATATACTGACTCACAATTTAGTAGTAGTAGTAGGTAGCGTGTAGCAGTAGGCAGCACAACTCAATTCAATCAATCCCACAGCCTCCCTCGCGCCGCGGCCCGCGGAATCACTGTCATGATCATCAAGTTAAGACCGCACTGGAGAAGCCGTGCTGCCATCTTCCCACTCGAGGTCTCCGCCTCTAAACGTGTTGTGTGTCACTCAGACTCCACCCCTTAGGGCCCTTACTGAGAGGAGTTGTGACACGGGCGGCGGGACGGGGAAGCAGGACTCGGAGCATTTTCTTCGTTATCTCATCTTCTTCTCTCTGTGAGTGAGGTGGACCGTGGAGAGGGCCTAATCCTTGCCATGGCAAATGTGCCATTTGAGAATCAAATAATCAATATAAAATATTAATATATTATATACACACGGGTCATGGGTAGACATATGCCGGTTTTCGGTAATTCGATATATCGCGGTATTGCATAGCCACGGTATTGTTATTGTGGCATTTTTAAAATACCGAGTTTCTCTGTCAAGTCTGCCTGACTTGTGAATTGATACATTTCAGTGAGCTGGATGACTCATTCACTCACTCAGCTAACACCTTTCAGCATAAGTCTCCCAGTAACTATAAACAAAAATGATTACATTTGTATCTTTTCCTTCCCTCTGCCAGGGAGAAAGGAAGTTTAACCTCTTAAAGACTGGATCTTTTTCTGACACTTGCTGTTTGCAAGTTAAAATCAGTTTTTTTTTTGCTAGAAAAGTACTTAGAACCCCCAAACATTTTATATATTTTTTTAGCAGAGACCCTACAGAATAAAATGGCGATTGTTGTAATATTTTATGTCACACTGTATTTGCGCAGCAGTCTTTCAAACGCAATGATTAGACTTTAATGAATAAAAAAAAAAAAAAAAAACGTAACAGTAAAGTTATCCCAATTTTTTTTTTTTTTGTTACACAGAGAATCGTGAGAGAATCGTGATCTTTATTCCAAGCTAAAAAATCGTGATTCTCATTTTGGCCAGAATCGTGCAGCTCTAATAAATATATATATACACACACACACGCCTAGCAGCCCACATTACATTATTATATAGCCATCAAGCAGTGTCTGGCCTACCTGGTGATGACTGGTCCTGGCGCTCTGATCCGATGGCCTGGTCTTTAAAGGGGCAAATCCTTGCGATCCAGAAGTGGTTAAACCTGCAGGAGGACCGGTGTTTTTATCTATTAATGACTTTACTATTGCTTTAGGCCTGGTTCACATGTATGCGGGTTGGTGGTTCACATGTATGCGGGTTGGCGGTTCACATGTATGCGGGTTGGCGGCCCACATTTGCACAGGCATAGCAGCCCATTGATTTGAACGGGCTGCTATGCCCTCATTTTCCGCAGAAAAAAGGTGCATGCAGCATTTTTTTTAAATTCAGTGGCCTTGAAATCCATCCTGCTTTTGCACCATGCGACTAACCTGCAGTTCCTGCTCTGGCAAGCTTTCTGCATTTTTTGTATACGTGGGCACGGCATTTAAAAATAAACAGTTTGCGTGTGCAGCAACGGCAGGTAAGTCGCATGGTGCAAAAGAAGGATGGATTTCATGGCCACTGCATTTTTTTAAATTCTGCATGCACCTTTTTTCAGCTGAAAACGCAGGCATAGCAGCTCAAGCCCATTCACATCAATGGGCTGCTATGCCTGTGCAAATGTGGGCCCCCAACCCGCATACATGTGAACCAGGCCTAAAGCAATAGTAAAGTCATTAATAGATAAAAACACCGGTCCTCCTGCAGGTTTAACCAATTAATGACTTTACTATTGCTTTAGGCCTGGTTCACATGTATGCGGGTTGGGGGCCCACATTTGCACAGGCATAGCAGCCCATTGATGTGAATGGGCTTGAGCTGCTATGCCTGCGTTTTCAGCTGAAAAAAGGTGCATGCAGAATTTAAAAAAATGCAGTGGCCATGAAATCCATCCTTCTTTTGCACCATGCGACTTACCTGCCGTTGCTGCACACGCAAACTGTTTATTTTTAAATGCCGTGCCCACGTATACAAAAAATGCAGAAAGCTTGCCAGAGCAGGAACTGCAGGTTAGTCGCATGGTGCAAAAGCAGGATGGATTTCAAGGCCACTGAATTTTAAAAAAATGCTGCATGCACCTTTTTTCTGCGGAAAATGAGGGCATAGCAGCCCATTCAAATCAATGGGCTGCTATGCCTGTGCAAATGTGAACCACCAACCCGCATACATGTGAACCAGGCCTAAAGCAATAGTAAAGTAATTTATAAACAACACCTCCTTCAGGTTTAACCACTTCTTGACCACAAGGATTTGCCCTCTTAATGACCAGGCCATCGGATCGGAGCCGAGCGCCAGAACCAGTTATCACCAGTTAGGCCAGACACTGCTTGATGACCTATTTTAGGCCTGGTTCACAGAGTCTGTACTGACTGACTATATAATAATGTGCATAAGTGAACCAAAGCCCCTAAATTCAGCAATGAAATTGAAGTGAGGTGGAAATTTAATAATTTAAATTTAATAATAGAATACCGTGATAATACCGTATACCGTGGCAAAACCTTAATCAATTAATCGCAGCATGAAAATCTGATACCGTCACAAGCCTAGTCATGGGTGGCTTTTTTGAACCAAGAAGAGTGAGACTGACGGCTATGATGATTATCCGACCATCCATGGTCCATGGACCATAAGTGTTGTGTTGTGGTGGTGCCTGTGCTTCCTGCGGCCTGCCTCTGCCTGTGCGGCTGTGCCTGCACTGCAGTGGCCACTGGCAGTGACACTTGACTTGAGCAAAGCAAATGAGCACTACTAGTGTGAAGGACAGGTGGTGGAAGCATGTTCTGACAAGTTCTTATAATGAAAATAATATAGACAGCTTTTTGAACCAGTGCAGTGCCAGTGCTACTAAGGTGAGAGGCAGAGAGAGAGGCTATCCAGTCCACCACTTTACTTGAGCAGATCACAGAAGAAAGGTGGAAGCATCTGACAGCAAGTGACAAGCACTTCTTAGATTGCACACTGGAATTCAGTTATGGACTTTTCGTTATAAAGTTTAGTTCACACACTTAAACTTGCACCTAACTTATTCACAATCACAACTTATTTTATTGTGGTATTGTCATATATATTTTATATGAATTAAATTTACATTGTGGGAATAATTTGCACTGCATTTAGCACAGACATGTCACTTTATTTTTGATACTGTGGGTGATAATTTTGAATACAAGAAGAATATATATATATATATATATATATATATATATATATATATATATAATTGCAGGCACTTTATTAGCATTTTTAGCACAGCAACTTTGTTAGTAGTTTTTGATGCATTTTTCACTTTAACCACTTAAGCCCCGGAAGATTTTACCCCCATTCCGACCAGGGGGTATTTTGCGATTCGGCACTGCGTGACTTTAACAGACAATTGCGCGGTCGTGCGACGCTGTACCTAAACAAATTTGGCGTCCTTTTTTTCCCACAAACAGAGCTTTCTTTTGGTGAAATTCCCCCCAAAAAAAAATGTAAAAATCAAAATTTTTTAACATTTTCGGCCAATTTGTTTTATGCTACCTATGTTTGGTAAAAAAAAATCGCAAAAAGCGTATTTTGATTGGTTTGCGCAAAAGTTATTGCGTTTACTAACAAAGGGAAAGATTTTTGTCATTTTTGTTGTTTTTTTTTTAACGCGTAATGGCGGCGATCTGCGATTTTTTTTTTTTTTTGCGGGACTGCGACATTGTGGCGGACAGATCGGACCCTTGACTGACATTTTTGACACTTTTGGGGTTACCAGTGACATTTCTACAGTAATCAGTGCTATACATATGCACTGTTATTGTAAAAATACACTGGTAGTGAAGGGGTTAACTTTATTTGGGAGGGAGGGGCTGTGTGTGTCCCTAGGGGCGTGCTTTCTACTGTGATTGGCTGTGGCTTCAGCTGTAAGGACACTGATCAACGGATCTACATAGTAGATCCGTGTGATCAGTGTCTTTACACCGAGGAGAATGACAGGTGGCTTGTTTACACAAGCTGCCTGACTTTCTCCCTCTCCCCCGCCGATCGCCGAGTGACCGGCGGACATCGGGTCCGCTGGTCACACGTGCGGGGGGGGTCTGTGACCACGCGGGAGCGGGAGCGCGCCTCCGGGGGCACGCACTCGCTCCCTAGACCCTCACAAGCTAGTGACGTAGCCCTACGTCACTTTGCCTGTGAGGGGCTGACTGCCGACGTAGATCGGCGTTAGGCAGTCGGCAAGTGGTTAAGCGTTGTAGGTTTGATGAAGCTGGCCTGGCACATCATCATCAATTGAGCATATCAAATCAAACCGCGATTAGGAAGACTGCGCATGCTCCTGTTCTGCCTTTTGATCAGCTGAAAAGATGGACGAACCAAAAACATCACCTTCCACCCCTGGCCCTTCAACTTCAAGTGATCTGCCTGGCTGTGAGAGTGAGGAAGCTCAGGAAGGAGACCACCCCTGGCTTTAAAAGGTGGATGCTTTAAAAGGGGAAGGGAGGGACATACTTTATCTGTTTTTTGTTTACAAAAAGTTACAGCCTAAGGAATTGTGATTGTCGTTTAGGTTAATCATTTGAATAAATCATTTGAAATAATAAAAAACAATATGATGTTCAAACTTTTGACTTCTTTCTTTAATAACTACATAACACAGTACTTGTACTTCTACTTTCAGTACTTGAGTAGAATTTTTTTTTCAAAACTACTGGTACTTTTTACTTTTAGTACTTAAGTAGCAAATTTTTTGAAAAAACTACTTGCAATACTTAAGTAAAAAAAATGTTGAATACTTTAGTACTTCTACTTAAGTAACTTTTTCTGCGAGCACTTCCACTTCTACTCAAGTCACTTTTTGATCGAGCACTTGTACTTTTACTCAAGTAGAAATTTCGAGTACTTTATACAAGTCTGCTTATACCTGGTGAATGAACTGTGAACATACATAGACACAATACATGATAAAAACATGTACATACAGTGGATTGCATCAACCGAGACCACAATTTGAAAAATGTATACTAGGGTGGTTCAAAAATTGATCAGAGATAGTGGGCCCAACCCATAAGTAGAGATACACAATGCCTGCAGAGTTCTTGGATATGATCACAGATGTGCCTGTGTGAAAAAAAGTAGTTGGAAAACGTGTGGATACTGTAGAAAAAACCTGCAGGAAGAAGAAGGTTAAGAGGAAAGTCCACTTAAACAATTCCAATCCTAATTGAATGGGTTGGGATGGTGCTATAATTGATGCTGTAAAGGAGATTTTCCAGAGAGGATGATATGGGCACCAATAGATAATACTGTCCCTGAAGATGTGAACCGGCCAAAAAGCAGGTGCGGTTTCCTCCTGTAGATATCGTAAGCACTGTTAAAGGAGTTACAGGCTATCCGCTCAGTGATTGGATGTCATGCCCCAGTGATGGCGGGGAAAGAAGGCGGGTAGGTCCTCCGTGCCGACTGTAGAAGGGGATGTGCACCATGCGATAAATAGACCAATTAGAGAAAGTTCATACCTCCGTGTGTAAGACAGCAGTACCCCGGCGGCTCGTGCGGACTGCTAACGGCGTTGTCCCATCGATGCTTGCTCCAGCCTCGTTTCCAAGTAGTGACGAACGGGTCCGAGATGGCCGGCCCTACGTCACATCCGGTAGTGGCGAGCAGCGGAATCAGGGGAGCCGTAACTGAGCCAATGCTGCAGGGGTCGCATAGACACTCCAAGGAGGTGGGTCCGGGTGGTGCAAACCAACTGGTGAAGCCTGCTGACGCGTTTCACCGACCTTACGTCGGTTTCATCGGAGCTCCGATATCATCCACTCTGGAAAATCTCCTTTACAGCATCAATTATAGCACCATCCCAACCCATTCAATTAGGATTGGAATTGTTTAAGTGGACTTTCCTCTTAACCTTCTTCTTCCTGCAGGTTTTTTCTACAGTATCCACACGTTTTCCAATTACTTTTTTTCACACAGGCACATCTGTGATCATATCCAAGAACTCTGCAGGCATTGTATATCTCTACTTATGGGTTGGGCCCACTATCTCTGATCAATTTTTGAACCACCCTAGTATACATTTTTCAAATTGTGGTCTCGGTTGATGCAATCCACTGTATGTACATGTTTTTAATGTTTTTATCATGTATTGTGTCTATGTATGTTCACAGTTCATTCACCAGGTATAAGTGCCTTAATAAATTATTTGCATTTTTTCACCACCACTCAGTCTTTACAGTGTATCTTTGGTGCCTATATCTGATCACCCTTGAATTGTGAAGAGTGGTGGAAGCATTCCTTGTTTTCATCGCATTCACAAATTTTGGTTTGCATACAGCCAAGGATACCTTCCTTAAGACAATACGCATTCACAAATTTTGTTTGTATATGGCGATTTGGGATCAATAGGTACTCATATAGACACGTTTTAGTCTGAGTGTCCCTTTTTGGTATATACCAGGAGGCCTTTTCTGGAACCAATCTCCCTTAATTTTTTCTTATCCTTGGCTGTATGGGCTGCTACTTCCCCAGAAGACAGAAAGGACAGGCTGTTGTAACGACATGGCGTCCGCATTAGCATTGGCATCATGGCTGCGATACTGGATTTTGTAGCTATATGCTCCCAAGAATAGGGCATAGCGTTGAAGACGGGCCGCAGTCGTCTGGGAGATGCCTTTGTCAGGGCTAAAGATCTGAAGGAGTGGTTTATGATCAGTCAGTATGGTGAATTCCCTACCATACAGGTAAAGATGAAACTTCTTAATTGCTTTCTGCTTTTGTCAAGGACCTGGAGGCGAATGCCACAGGTTTCTCTGACCCATCTGGTAAAACATGAGATAGTACAGCCCCTAGACCATAGGGTGAGGCATCACAAGCCAAGGTGAGAGGCCTTTGGAGGTCATAGTGCACGAGCATGCGTGACACCAACAGCTTTCGCTTAAAAACTTCAAAAGCATGTTGGCATGCAGCCGACCAGTTCCATCTGGAGTGTTTCTCCAAAAGCTTGTTCAACGGAAACAAAGTGTGTGCTAGATCTGGCAGGAATTTGTGGTAATAGTTCAGCAAGCCCAGGTATGATCGCAGCTGTAGGACGTTGGTTGGGGCTGGAGCTTTTACTAAAGCATCAACTTTGGCTTCTGTGGTGTGTATACCCTCTGCATCCACAAGGTGGCCACAAAACTCCAATTTAGGTACCATGAATTGGCATTTTCACTTTTAGACCCTGCTCTTGGAGTTTTGCCAACACAAGCTCCACGTTACATTTGTGTTCCTGGTCCGTCAGGCCTGTGATGAGCATGTCATCTAACAGGCACTGTGTGAAAGGAATGTCCGCCAAAATCTCATCCATTTTGTGTTGTCAAATAGCTGGGGCGGAGTCTACACCAAACACCATCTGATTGTATTCATACAGTCCCTTGTGAGTGTTGATGGTTAGAAACTTGCGGGACGAAGGGTGGACCTCGAACTGTAAATAAGCTTGCCTGAGATCAAGCTTGGTGAACTTTTGACCTCCTGCTTTGAGTTTCAGCCTGAGTCTCACACAGTCATGCTTTATTTTCCCAAATGGTTATCAAAGACTTGTGGGAATTGCTGTTTCAGGGATTCCACCCATCCCTCTTTATCTCCTGAGGGGATGGTCACGGTGTTGCAGGGGTTTATGGCGATGTCTGGCATGCCAAAGTGAGCAATCTAGTCTCTCCCAAAGAGAGGGGGTCCCCCATGTTCTAGGATATATAATGGCATTCTCTTTGTCTGAACCTTGTAGGATTCCTGGACTTTCACGTACCCCAGTGGGTGGAGTATCTGCTTTGAGTATGTCTACAGTTTTATTGGTGTTGGACGGACAGTTGTTCGGATCAGAAGTTTTCTCCATTGTTTCTGGCTGATGACTGAAACTGCTGCTCCTGTGTCTACATCCATCTTGAGTTTCTTTCCTTCCACGGTTACCTCTACAGTCATTGCTGAGGGTGCTGAATGCATATGATGTATGTCCAATCTGTGGAGCACTTCCTCATCCTCTGATTCAGATGACGATTTATATCTTCCCACCATATATGCCTTTGTCCTGGTGTTCAGAGGTTGTTTATTTCGCACCTTCTTACTACGGCACACTCGTTTCAGATGGCCTGCCTTACCACGATTATGACAGAACTGATCCTTAAACCGGCAGACTTTGTGATCATGTTCTGTATTCCCACAACGGTAGCAAGCTGACTTCCGGCTTGGTGAGGGTCTATATTTCCAGTTTGCTGCTGTTGGCTTGACTGCTGTTCTGAAAACTTCCTCTTTAACCTCTTCCCTTCTGCTCTGGGGGTTCAATGCCTCTGTATCTTTCACAGCCATTTCCATCATTGAAGCTATCTCAATTGCCTTTGTAAGGGTAAGGTCTTTCTCTGTTAACAGTCTCTTTTGGCTAGACTCACTATTTAGTCCCATGACAAACTTATCCCTCAGTGCAGTCGGTAAGTACTCCCCAAAAGAACAGGTTGAGGCTAGTCTGTGAAGGGTGAGCACATAAGCCTTAATATCTTCACCCGGCTGCTGCTGCCGCTGATAGAACCGGAATCTCTCCGCAAACTCTAGTGGTTTAGGCTGGAAGTGATTCCCTTACAGTGTCACGAGCTCTGCCAAAGTCTTAGTTGCTGGTTTTTCAGGGAAAAGGAGATCCCTAAGAGTGCCATATGTCCTAACACCAACCACTGTCAGAAATACTGCTACTTGCCTGTCGCCTGGGATGGCATTTGCACCAAAATACTGTTCCAGTCTCTCAACCCAGGAACTCCAGGATGTCTATTCTCCATCAAATTCACTTAATGTCCCGATCAATGACATTTTCCTGCTGGGCTCTGTGGGTGTTTGTATTTGTATCCAGGCGAAAATCCAGAGTTTTTTTTTTCTCTTCTCACACGGATAGTAACCTTGTAAATCCCATCCTCGTTGCCAATGCTATGTTCTCTGTGTTGTGAGAGACACAGGACTCTGATCTGGAACAACAGATGTTTATTCAGTACTCACTGTACACTCCAACATGTATTACAGGACAGCTCGGTATATCAATGCATCTCTTACATGTGTCTAAGATGGCCACTCTGCCCCTTGACCCTTGTCATCACTCCTGGGTGGAGCCAGCCTTAAAGTAACAGTACATGTGAAACCCTTCAGGTATAACAATATCATTCGGGGGGGTCCCCTAATGTGCTTGTAAAGTGGCGCATCTGTACGATGTATGGAGCCTGCTGCAGCAATACTGACATTTCTAAAGGAAAACATTTTATTTAAGTTTGCTTGCGGCTGTAATGTATTGTCTGCATTTCAATTAACGAAATGCATAGGGTCCCCCCCCAGTTCATGCCAGCCCCTTTGAGTAACCCCACTAAATTTTTTTTTAAAAAACTGGCATGGGGTCCCCCCAAAATCCATACCAGACCCTTATCCGAGCATGCGTGCAGCCACATGCCCTCAACATGGGGGGTGTATGCTTTAGGGTGGGCGGGGGGCTCCGCCCCCCCACCCCAAAGCACCTTGTGGACAAGGACCTCTTTCAGACAACCCTGGGCTGTGGTTGTTGGGGTCTGCAGGTGGGTGGCTTATCAGAATCTGGAATCCCCCTTTTAAGGGAGACCCCATATGCTGACCCCCCCCCCCCCCATGTGAATGGGTATAAGGTACATCAATATTGTATTTGCCTGCCCCTGTGTCTGGAATCCATAATTTTACTGATCTCATAATCCTGATGGCCATTAACCGAGACCGGAGGGGGGGCGTCTAAAGGGAAGAGAAAACCGATTCTTGAAAAAAGGGTTTGAAGAATGATACGTGGAACATATTGGGTATACGTATGTGTGAGGGTAGCCAAAGTTTATAGGCAACTGGGTTAACCTGACTGAGAATGGGGAAGGGTCCTATGCATTTAGGGCCCAATTTAGAAGAGGGTTGTCGCAGCTTGATGTTCGTAGTAGATAACCACACCAGTTAGTTAAGACGAAAAAGGGGTGCGGGTCGCCTGTGACGATCCGCGTATCCCTGGTACCTGCAAATGTAAAGAAGTAATACTTTCCTAATGTCTTTCCAGTGCCTAGTTAACTTGCCTACTATGTGGGCAGCTGCGGGTACTACAATCGGAGTCGATTGAAAGGGTAGGACCTTGGGCTGATAACCAAAGGCAGTTTGAAAAGGGGAAAATTTAATGGAGGAGTGCCATTGAGAGTTGTGCGCTAATTCCGCTAGGGACAGCATTTCCCTCCAGTTATCCTGTTCTACATTAACGTAGGCCCTCAAATAGGTCTCTAAATCTTAATTAATCCTCTCAGCTTGACCATTAGATTGGGGGTAGTATCCAGAAGAGAGGGAATTTTTGATACCCAGATGCTTGCAAACGGCTTTCCAAAATGACAAAATAAATTGGGGGCCACGGTCACTAACAATATCGACAGTTACTCCGTGTAAACGAATGACGTTGTCAATAAATGATAAGGCCAAGCTAGGGGCCGAAAGTAAGGGCAGAAAGGGAATGAAATGTGCCAGTGTAGAAAATCTGTCTGCTACTACCCAGATGACAGTACAGTAAAACCTTTGGATTGCGAGCATAATTCGTTCCGGAAACATCCTTGTAATCCAAAGCACTCTTATATCAAAGCGAATTTCCCCATAAGAAATAATGGAAACTCAGATGATTCGTTCCACAACCATTTATTCATAAGTCTTTCAGTTTATATTCCATATAAAAAGATTATAGCAATGTGATAGGTTGTGTCATCATAAAATGTCCATCCACAAATGGCAGCCTCCACAAGGGGATTAGAAGCAAAATCCAGCAGGAGCTACAGAGTATAAAAGAGAAGAGAGGCACCTCTAAGTGTAGCAATATGGTTACATTTAATGAAGGTACAACATTTAGCAATTCACATGGTTGATGATTAAACAGGCACATCTACGTATGCAGGCTGTCCACATAGACCATCTTCTGAACCACTGGCTCTCAGTCTGCAATTGTGATTGGGAAGACTATCCTGCAGTAGAGTGATCTGAAAGCGAGACTTTGAATCGCTCGTGGAGCTCAGCGTGGAAGGGTGTGTTGAAGATGGCAGTGCGGAGGATGGTCTATGTGGACAGCTTTACCCCGGATGCCTGCATACTTAGATGTGCCTGTTTTAATCATCAACCATGTGAGCTGCTAAATGTTGAACCTTCATTAAATGTAACCATATTGCTACACTTAGAGGCGCCTCTCTTCTCTTTTATACCCAGTTGTGACATGACACTACTTGTATATCAAGACATCGCTTGTATATCAAGTCAAATTTTATTTTAAAAATTTGCTTGTCTTGCAAAGCGCTCTCAAACCAAGTTACTCTCAAACCAAGGTTTTACTGTACTTCCTTTGGAGACCGGCAAATCTACGATAAAGTCCATACTGATATGGGTCCACAAACATTGCAAGCTTTAAAAAGGCAAGAACGTCCTTATTCAGTTAGGGCCACCAAACCAGGGTTTTCAGGCGCAAAAGGGTTTGTTTACTACCCGGGTGCCCAGATATCCTTTGTCCATGGGCCCATTGCAAGACTTCCTTACGAAGTTCAGGAGGGACATATAAGGTATTAGGTGGAATGATTGATGATGGATTTAGATTGAGGGCCACTAATTTTTTTTCTTTTTAATAAAGGACTGTGTTCTGTGGTTTTGACTTTTTTACACTTTTTTTGGTGAATGGGTATGGAGTACGATGTACCCGGCATCCATTTACATTGGGGGGGTTGGGCTGGGATCTGGTGGCCCCCTTGTTAAAGGGGGCTTCCAGGTTCCAATAAGCCCCCCACCTGTAGACCCCCACAACCACAGCCCAGGGTTGTCGGGAAGAGGCCCTTGTCCCCATCAACATGGCACCCCAAAGCACCCTCCCTATGTTGAGGGAAAGCTGCCTGGTTGTTAGGCCAGCCAGGAATGCCACCCGTCCCTCCGGATTCCCGACCGGTAGTCTTGTTATCCCAGTGTCAGGTGGAGGAGCAGATGGAGTCCTGCAGCCAAAATATCGGGACCACAAATGTGAGTGCGGCAAGCAAAACCTCAGAAACAACAACCAGAGTCCGTATAGTCCAAATGATGATCCGAAGAAATGTAAGAGCCTACTGAGTTCGATAACCAAAGTCTGTATAGTCCAAAGGGGTGATCTAAAGAAAGGTCAAGAGCCAGCCAGGTTCAATAACCAGAGTCTGTATAGTCCGAAGGGATGATCCAAAGAAAGGTCAGGAACAGGGATGAGATCGGGTGTGTTAGAGTTCATACTTGCCCGGTCCTGCCAGGAAGCCGACACTGCATTCCGCTAATCACAGGCAGTGAGACATTTCCCGATCCGCAGCTGCACAGATCGGGAAATGTCTCACTGCCTGCGATTAGTGGAGTGCAGTGTCAACTCCCTGGCAGGATTGGGCACGTAGCAACTCGAAAATGCCTTAGCTCATCTCTAGTCAGGAATAGCCAAGGTCAGTAAAGGAGATCAAACAAAACAGTAGTCAACAGGAAGCTAAACCTATACTAAGACACTAGCAGGAAGTGGAAGAGGGTATATATAGGTCAGAGGATGAGGTAACTGACTACAGCTGTGTAACGCTCCTGCGTTTTATGTATGATGTACGATTTTCAGCTGCAGAAATATTCCACTTCAGTAGTCATGTAGAGAAACGCTGAGACACCATTCCCAACTCTCAATGACTCATCATGTGTGGATGATCTCAATTCAGCAAGTAAATACACACACTCAATAAGATGTTTCCTAGAGTGACTTATGTATATAGTAACACAGTGATGATAGGCTGAAGAGACAGGTTGGGTAGAGATGGTAGATGACAGACACTTGAAAGGAAATGTTCTTGAAAATAAGATAGTAGCAGATGTGATGCAGATAGGTTTAGCAATCATGTATGGTAGCAGATGACAGAGTAGCAGGTGGACATACAAGAGAGATCAACCCAGTGCAAGAACAGGTGGTAGTAGGCTCAAGAGCTAGCAATCTTAGATAATGCAGATGTAGTAATAGTCCTTAGTATGCAGAGCTAGATAGTGTAAGCTTTAGTATGAAAGTTATAGAGGTTTCCCCTGTGGGGTACTTATCACTAATAGCAATGTAGCAGAGGAGAGGTTCGGCAAGAGAGGATGATCAGGTCAAGTAGCGGGATACAGGGATCAGCGCAGCGTGGTTCCGACAGCGAGGTATGCTTGCAAGCATGAGAGCTTCAAGACAGGTTAGCATCAAGGCACAAAGCAGTTTGAACGAACACATGTGAGTGAGAGCCGGCGATCTAAATAGCCATCCAGTCCGGCGCTCAGTGATGACAGCATCAGTCTTAAAGGTGTATGCGCACCTTACCAAAAGAGAATGGTGGGGCGCATACACTTATGAAAGAGTAATTAGGGTACCCAAAGGTACCAGAACATTACAGTACCCCCCCCTTAAGGCCGGCTCCTGAAGGCCTCTGGAGCTGGTTTGTCTGGGTACTTCGCATGAAAATTGCGGATTAATCTAGAGGCATGTATGTCAGAGGTTTTTAGCCAGGTGTCGTCTTGGGGCCCATAGTTCTTCCATCGAACCAAGTACTAAAGTCTTCCTCTGTGGATACGAGAATCCAGAATCTCTTTTATCTCATATTCTTCTCCACCTTCAACTTGTACAGGAGGAGGAGGTGGGATAGTAGGCCTTATTCCTTGGTCAGGAACATGGGGCTTCAGTAGCGACACATGGAAAATGGGATGTATTTTGAGGTCTATTGGCAATGTAAGCTGTACTGCAGCTTTTCCAATAAGTTTCTTGATTGGGAAAGGTCCCAAGAACAGAGGTCCAAGCTTTTTGCTAGGGATTTTCAGTCTTAAATTTTTTGTTGAGAGCCAAACGAGGTCCCCGATAGCGTACTGAGGAGAAGGTCTTCTGCGAAGATCATAGTACTTCTTTTGTTGACTATGAGCGTGTGCAATGGTAGTATTAAGCAAACCCAGAGAGTCCTTTATTTGGGTAAGATAGTCTGAAGCTACTGGGTTATTTGAAGGAAGGATGCGTGGTGGAAGAATAGAGGGATGAAACCCATAGTTCAAGTAGAACGGACTCTGCTTGGTCGTACTGTGGGTTGCGTTGTTGTAGGCAAATTCTGCCAGAGGGAGAAGATCCACCCAATCATCCTGTTGGTAAGAAGTGTAACAACGTAAATATTGCTCGATGCATTGGTTGACTCTTTCAGTCTGTCCGTTGGTCTGCGGATGGTAAGGAGAAGTGAGCTTCCGCTCAATCCGTAGTATGTGACATAGTTCTTGCCAGAACTTGGAAATAAATTGTGATCCACGGTCAGACAGAAGAGTTTTTGGGATACCATGTAACTTAGACATGTTTCATCAGGAGTTCTGCCGTTTGTTTGGACAAAGGTAGTCTACGAATAGCAATGAAATGTGCCATTTTTGTCAGATGGTCCACTGACACTAAGATGGTATTATATCCTTTGGAAGGAGGCAATTCCACTATAAAGTCCAAGGACACAACTTCCCATGGAGTTTGGGGTATTGGTAGACTGCATAGTAGACCGGATGGTCTCGTAGTGTCAATTTTGGACCTGGCACAGACATTGCATGAAGAGACGAATTTTTGTATAGATGTTTTCATGTCAGGCCACCAGAATTGCCTGGTAATCAGATTAAGAGTCTTTGTCATACCCATATGTCCTGCCATAGGCACATCATGCGATAATTCCAAGATCTTGGTGCGTATGGTAGGTGGTATGTAAAGTTTGTCGTTGTAGTAGAGGAAGCCTTCTGCATCAGTATTTAGTTGTGGTGGGGGTGAATCCAAACTTATACCATACAAAACCTCTTCCTTCAAGGAACGGACAACTCCAATAATGCGTTTGTGAGGTATTATAGGAACGGAAGGGATTTCAAAGCAGTTTTCTTCAGCTAGTCGTGACAGTGCACCCGCCTTTTTGTTCTTATCTGCAGGTGTGTAGGTCACTAGGAAGTTAAACCTTAGAAAGAATAGTGACCATCGTACCTGTCGGTGCGAGAGAGTTTTGTTAGTCTGAAGGTATTGGAGATTTTTATGGTCCGTGTATATAAGTATTGGTAATTGGGTGCCTTCGAGTAGATGTCGCCAATTCTCCAGAGCCAATTTTATAGCAAGCAGTTCCTTTTCACCCACGGGGTAATTTATCTCTGGACAGCTTAGGGATTTAGAAAAAAAGGCGACTGGATGAAGTGGTGAAGTGTGAGTTGGTCGTTGGGAGAGTATTGCTCCTACTGCCATGTTTGACGCATCTACTTCCAGAATGTATTGGAGGGATGGGTCTGGATGGCGTAGTATGGGGGCAGAAGTAAACCTTGTCTTTAACAGGTGAAAAGCTTTATTTGCTTCATCTGACCATTTGAATGTTTTTTTAATGCTAGTGAGCTGTGTGAGGGGTCTCACAATGGCAGAGAAGTTTCTAATGAACTTCCTGTAGAAATTCGAAAATCCAAGGAATCGCTGTAGCGCCTTGCGTGTGGCTGGTGTAGGCCAATCCTGAATGCAGGATATCTTACTCATGTCCATCTCGATTCCTGTTTTGGATATGATGTAGCCTAGAAACAGTACCTCTTCTTTATGAAACAAGCATTTTTTCAGTTTCACATAAAGGTTGTGTGCAAGCAATCTCGATAATACTAGTCTTACATGTCTTATGTGTTCAGACAGGGATCGTGAATATATAAGTATATCGTCCAGATATACCACAACACAGACATCTAGTAAGTCTCTGAAAATATCGTTTATAAATCGTTGAAAAACTGCAGGGGCGTTGCATAGCCCGAATGGCATTACAAGATATTCGAACAATCCGTATCTGGTTCTGAATGCAGTCTTCCACTCGTGTCCATCACGGATTCGAATGAGATTGTATGCTCCTTTCAGGTCCAATTTTGAAAAATAGGTAGCTCCACGCACCTGCTCAATGAGCTCAGGGATAAGCGGTAGAGGATAGGGATCTTTTATTGTAATAGCATTCAATTGCCTATAGTCGATGATAGGCCTGAGACTTGAGTCCTTATTGCGGACAAAAAAGAGTCCTGCTGCTGTGGAAGAAGTGGAAGAGGTCTAATAAAACCTTTTTCCAAATTCTCATCCAAATAGTCTTTGAGATGGGAAAGTTCATCCTGTGAAAGAGGATAAACATGACCGAAAGGCAATTTGCTATTTGGGAGTAGATCAATGCTACAATCATAGTCTCGATGGGGAGGTAGTGCTTGAGCATTTTTCTCAAGAAAAACCTCAGAGAGATCCTGATAACATAGTGGTACAATCTCATCTGTCACCACAGACAGGATCTTCCCGAAAGACGGGAGGTTACACGTACCCTCGCAATAGCAAGAGAGGAAGGTCAGGGTCCGTTCCTTCCAATCTATGGTTGGTTGATGTGTGTGCAACCAGGGAAGTCCCAAAACAATGGGAAAGTGGGGTGAAGGTATTAGATCGAAGGTAGTGGTCTCCATATGAGACCCGTTAGTAGTGACTAGGAGTGCCTGTGTCTGATCAGTGATCGGACCAGAGGATAAAGGAACACCGTTAATAAGACTCACTGAGACAGGTTTAAGTTTAGAAATAATAGGAACTTTATTTAAAGCAGCAAAACGTATGTCAATATAATTTCCACAAGATCCTGTGTCAATCATGGCCGTAGTAGTAATCCTGTTCTGGTCCCACTGTAATGTTAAGCAAACAGAAAGGTAAGGGTTAGTGATTGAAGTTGTCAATCCCCCTAGGAGGACATGTGAACACTCACCCTTCTTTTTGTAGACTAGGGGACAGACATTTATCTTGTGATCCGGGGATGCACAGTACAAGCAGAGATTACCAGATCGTCTTCTGGCTCTTTCCATAGTTGATAGAGGTGGGCGTATGGTTCCTACCTCCATAGGAACGGGGTCAACGGCCGAAATCCGAGAAGAACTGGATAATGGCATTCCCATTTTCTCAGCCTTTCTTTCTCGTAGTCTTCTATCTATGGTGATACTGAGTTGTATCAATGCATCCAGGGTTTTTGGCAGATCCGCTCGGGCGAGCTCGTCTTTAACGGCCTCTGATAGGCCAAGCCTAAATTGGGATTTCAGAGATGCATCATTTCATTCTGAATCAAGGGTCCATCTCTTGAATTCTGCGACAAAGTCTTCTACAGGTCTCCCACCTTGTTTCAAGGATCTTAATTGAAGATCGGCAGTACTCTGCCTATTGGGATCATCATATAGGCTAGTGAGTTCTGCTAGGAACAAGGCATAGGAGTTGAGAAGCTGGTCGCTTTTCTCAAAAAGAGAGTCTGCCCAGGCCCGAGGATCGCCTGTTAGGTAAGAAATAATAGTACAAACCTTAATGTGATCAGTAAGGTAGGTACGGGGTCTTAGCAAGAAAAGTAACTCACATGCGTTTTTAAATTCGCGAAATTTTTTGCGATCGCCTGTAAATACCAAAGGAGGATTTATTTTGGGTTCAGGGGACTGAGCAGTGGTAAGTTGTGTCAGTCTAATTACCTGCTGCGACAGAGCCTGATTGTCTTCTTTTAATTCAGCAAGTGCGTGTATTAACGCAGGTACTTGCTGTTTTAATTGTGTCATCTGAGTGGTTATTTCTGCTGAATCCATTTGTGGTTCGTTCAATCTGTAACGCTCCTGCATTTTATGTATGATGTGGATTTTCAGCTGCAGAAATATTCCACTTCAGTAGTCATGTAGAGAAACGCTGAGACACCATTCCCAACTCTCAATGACTCATCATGTGTGGATGATCTCAATTCAGCAAGTAAATACACACACTCAATAAGATGTTTCCTAGAGTGACTTATGTATATAGTAACACAGTGATGATAGGCTGAAGAGACAGGTTGGGTAGAGATGGTAGATGACAGACACTTGAAAGGAAATGTTCTTGAAAATAAGATAGTAGCAGATGTGATGCAGATAGGTTTAGCAATCATGTATGGTAGCAGATGACAGAGTAGCGGGTGGACATACAAGAGAGATCAACCCAGTGCAAGAACAGGTGGTAGTAGGCTCAAGAGCTAGCAATCTTAGATAATGCAGATGTAGTAATAGTCCTTAGTATGCAGAGCTAGATAGTGTAAGCTTTAGTATGAAAGTTATAGAGGTTTCCCCTGTGGGGTACTTATCACTAATAGCAATGTAGCAGAGGAGAGGTTCGGCAAGAGCGGATAATCCGGTAGCGGGATACAGGGATCAGCGCAGCGTGGTTCCGACAGCGAGGTATGCTTGCAAGCATGAGAGCTTCAAGACAGGTTAGCATCAAGGCACAAAGCAGTTTGAACGAACACATGTGAGTGAGAGCTGGCGATCTAAATAGCCATCCAGTCCGGCGCTCAGTGATGACAGCATCAGTCTTAAAGGTGTATGCGCACCTTACCAAAAGAGAATGGTGGGGCGCATACACTTATGAAAGAGTAATTAGGGTACCCAAAGGTACCAGAACATTACAAGCTGGCCACTGGGTGGAGCAAGAGTCTCATACCAAAAGGTAGTGAGAAGCAAGCCCAGCACAGGTATCACCCAGTGGCTCAGGTAGCAGGGAAACGATCCAGAACACACCAGACCAACAAGATCAATTCCCAGCCAAGGTGTGACACTGGCATGGTTCAGGAGGGGAGGGGGGTGGTCACTCGCTCACCCCCCCCCCTCCTGTGCCCCCCCCTCCTCTTTCCTGGCCTGCCAGGCTGCATGCTTAGCTAAGGGTATGGTATGGATTTTGGGGGGGGGGGGGCATGCCGTTTTTGTTTTTTTAATTTTGGCATGGAGTACCCCTTAAAATCTGTACCAGACCCAAAGGGCCTGGTATGGATTTTGGGAGGTGCCCCACATCATTCCTGTTTTAAATTTTGGCATGGAAGTCCCCTTCACCTCCCTGGCGGTATGATTATGTCAGATTTTAGGTGCTGAAAGCGGTACCATTATTTTGCATGTAATTCTTAAGGACGAGCAGCCCAAACCAACTATTTACATATGATTTTTTTTTTACTGTGCGTTCTTCTTCCCCTGTGCATTCCCGGCCACCTCCTGCTCTGGGATGGCAGGTCGATAAGCCCAGATTGCGGGTTCCTGACTCGTCATCCCTGAGCATCACTGTGAAGAACAGAGCTGGCACTAGGGGAAGCAGAGCTGATGCTTCCTGTAAAGTTCTGGCTCCTGTCATAGGTGGAGTGATATTAAATGTACTTTGCCTGTGACAGTCACAGTAACGATACAGGAAGCATTGGCTCTGCTGTCTACTGCAGCCACATGCTTCCTGTCACACTGATGCTTAGGGATGTGGCTAGGGTACCAGCCAGCAGTACCCAGCAGCAGTACCCGCCAGCAGTACCAGCCAGCAGTACCCTCCAGCAATATCCACCAACAGTACCAGCCAGCAGTATTCACCAGCAGTACCCACCAGCAGTACCAGCCAGCAGTATCCACCAACAGTATCAGCCAGCAGTATCCACCAGCAGTACCAGCCAGAAGTCCCCTCCAGCAGTACCAGCCCTGGAGGACAGCCAGCAGCAGCCACCAGCCATACCCGCCTGGGGGACAGCAGCAGCCAGCGATACCTGTAGGGATCTTGAGGAATAACTGAAGACTGAGGTCAGTTGAGGTGCAGGTAAACCGCAGTGCATCCGTGTGAAAGCAGCCTTAGACCCCTTTTACACGATCGGTCCAATCAGGTCCGCCCGTCTGTTTTTCAGGTGGACCCAATCGGACTCTCCATTCACCTCTATAGATTGGTAGATGTAAACAGACTTGTGTCTGTTTACACCCATCTATCTCCAATCCGATCCACTTAAAAAAACAGAAGGGGACATGGGCGGATCAGATCGGAGGGCCCATAGAGTAGAGCGGGCTGTGTCCGTGTCTGCTCTGCATATGCACTTGTCATCTGCCTGCTCCGCTCAGTGTGGCCCATGACCGGTAACCAAGTCACTAAAGTGCCCCTCACTCCTGAAAAGGGGAGCACCCCTGCTGTAGAGGCATGAGTCCTGGATCGAGAGGTGCGCTGTAGCAGCCTTCCCCCTTAGTTTCTCCACGGTGTGTGGCAGAGGGAAGGAGTCCCGGATGGAGAGGTGTGCTGTAGCGCATCAGGAGACCCGCTGGGAAATCATAAAGATCTCCCATGAAATTGATAAACGTGTTAATACCGCCACCACTGTCATGGCTGGCCTTAACACTTTCATCACTCTGGTTGGCAGGTCCCACTATTCTTCCTTACCTCCTCCATGCTGAGAGCATGACATCAATACTAGGCTTTATTACTGCGTAAACTGGCAGCAATATAAGGATTATTACTGCATAAACTGGCACCAATACTAGGGGTTATTACTGTGTAAACTGGCATCAAAATTAGGGGTTATTACTGCGTAAACTGGCACCAATACTAGGGGTTAATGCTGCATAATCTGGCACCAATACTAGGGGCTATTACTGCATAAACTGGAACCAATACTAGGGGCTATTACTGCGCAAACTGGTACCAATACTAGGGGTATTGGCTTTATTAGCTTTATCAGGTCTGAAGCAATACACGAGGAAGAAAGGAAAACTCTTGAATGCTTGTCTTTTAAGTGTTAGGTTAGTACAATAAAAAGGTATCATTGCATACTGCATTACTCTCGTATTTTGTAACCTTATTTTTATATATATATATATATATATATATATATATATATATATATATATGATTTAATTTTTTTCAATGGTATGATTTAGTGGTGAAAATTATGAGTGCCCCCCCAGTTTTGACTGTGGTATCTTATGTGCCCCCAATATATTGTTCCTAGAGTAGCCACTGATTCCACACACTGGAATGGTAGAATACGTGCCCATCAGTACAGCCTTATTAGTGCCCACCAGTGCAGCCTCACCAGTGCCCATCAGTGCAGGCTCGCCAGTGCCCATCAGTGCGGCCTTATTAGTGTCCATCAAAGCAGCCCCACCAGTGCAGCCTCACCAGTGCCCATCAGTGAAGCCTCACCAGTGCCCATCAGTGCAGCCTCATCAGTGAAGAAGCAAACTTTCTTATTTGCAAAATAGAATTTTATGTGAAAAACTTTTTTTTTTTTTTTTTTAAATCTTCTGTCTTTTTTTTTTTTTGTTTTAGCAAAAATAAAAACCCAGTAGTAATTCAATACCATCAAAAGACATGTCTCAAAAAATGTCATATGGGTACAGTGTTGCATGACCACACAATTGTCATTCAAAGTGCGATCGCTCTGAATGCTAAAAATTGGCTTGGGCATGAAGGGGTGAAAGTGTCCAGTATTAAGTGATTAATGGACTCTAGACAAGACTTTGTTTTCAATTCTTTAGCGAAAAACAAGGGTTTACAAACTGCTTACACAGTCGTGACCACAGTAGTAAGGCAGCTCAGACGCAGCTGAAGAGTCATTACATAGTCAAGATTACAGCAACTGGAGGACAGTTCATAACACCTTGAACCTGCTGTGGTAACCTCATATCAAGAGTCCATAAAGACTTCCCAGAGAGGTACTACTAGATACCTCAGCAGCAGTAGGTAGGACTCCCAAGCTAGTTGTCCGCCAAAGACCTGACCCCCCTTCCTTTCGACAAGTTTTTTTGTTCGAAGGGGGGTGCCCTGGGGGGAAGGAACCCAGAACAAGTTATTGGATCGATAGTTATCGGCCATGCCATAGCATTCTAGGTGGGGACCTGTTGGTCCCGCAGCTCTTGATAAGTGGTAGAATAGAAAAAGATTGAATACGGATCCCACGTATCCTAAAACTTCTCCTCCCTATGGTAGAAAAAAGCTGTAAGGCATTCCATGTGTTCAATATTGTTAATTTTAGATAAATTGAGAAATGGGAGGAGTGACAGGTTGTTTCCACATGACAGGAATGTGAGCCCTAGCTGTATTCAGCAAATGTACCATAAGCGAGGATCTGTATCGCGAAAGCTTAGGGTCCTCGATTTCTAGACGCCAAGATGCATCTTAGCTAAGAGGGGACTGAAGTTTGAAGTTTGAAGTGGGAGTTGGTTGAATTTCAAGATATAGAATAGCCCAGGAAAAGGGAAAAGCCTGTTTTAGCCAAGACTTTTGTAACCTCTTCCCGTCCTTCTTTGCTATCCAGGGTGATCGTCATATGATGTCCTTCCGCTTGCGCACCTCTTACACACCCTAGGGGCTGTGCAGCGGTGCAATCCGTGACCCGCTGTGTCTTGCACGACCCTTGCATGACCCTGGTACCATGTGATCGCTTCAACCAATCCCAGGGGTTGCATGTCAGCTGTAAACAATGGCTGTCATTCATAGCAATTTTGTACTATTGGAATCTCTGTGATTGGTCACAGTGATCACATGGTACAGGGCCAATCACAACAGACCTGTACCATGTGATAGGTATTAGACATGTGCAGAACGAAAGCATTTTATTTTGTTTCCATTTGGTATTTAAATATTTTTTTTTCGTTAAATTCGTTTAATTTGTTTTTGGAATTTGTTTTGTTTATTTGTCTGAAACTCGATTTGAATCGACATTCGAATTTAAATTTATTCTGTTCTAATTTTGGAAGACAGTTATATTCTTTCTATTTTATTCTATTCTCTTATTTTATATTCTATTCTTTTATATTCTATTCTAATCTGTTCTATTCAAAATTCTAATTTTGGAAGACGGTTATATTCTTTCTATTTTATTCTATTCTCTTATTTTATATTCTATTCTTTTATATTCTATTCTAATTTGTTCTATTCAAAATTCTAATTTTGGAAGACGGTTATATTCTTTCTATTTTTTTCTATTCTTGTCTATTGTTTTGTTCTACTATATTCTTTTCTATTCTATTCTTTTATTTTCCATTCTATTATAATTTTCTCTATTATTATAATTCAAATTTCCGAAGATGGTTATATCCCTTCCATTTTATTATATTTTATTCTATTTAATTCTTTTTTTATTGTTTTTCTATTCTAATCTATTCTATTCAAATTCAAATGTATTCTATTTGAAAATCAAATTTTGGAAAATGGTTATATGCTTTCAATTTTATTTTATTATTTTCTATTCTATAGTTTTTCTATTCTAATCTATTCAAATGTATTCTATTTGAAACTCTGAAGACGGGTATATTCTTTCTATTTTATTATATTCTATTTTTTTTTTCCTATTCTGTTCTATTTTTTTATTTTCCATTCTATTCTAATATATTCTATTCCTTTAATTTTCTATCCTATTCTATTCTTTTTTCTGTTCTATTCTTTAATTTTCTATTTTGTTCTGTTTATTCCTTTATTCTTTGTATTTTATTCTATTTTTTCTATTCTATTCTTTTCTGTTATTTTCTTTTCTATTATTTTATTTTTTATTTTTATCTCTTTTATGGATTTTCTATTCTATTCTATTCCTTTGTATTATCTTTTATTTATTTTCTATTCTGTTCTGTTTTAATCTATTCTTTTATCTTTATTTTATTCTATTCTGTTCTGTTTTAAGCTATTCTTTTCTACTTTATTCTATTCTATTCTTTTCTATTCTATGCCTTTATTTTTTATTTTTTTTTATTCTATTCTCGTTTTTCGAATTCAATTTCAAATTTGTTTTTGAATTTGATTCTAGTTTGAAATTTCGGATTTGTTTAAATTTGTTACTATTCTAATTCTGAATCTCCGAATAACGAAAAATTTGTCCGAATTGTGATTCAGCACTAAACGAATTGCACATGTCTAAATTGCTGTGCCCAATCACAGCTATCGCAAATGTACACAATGGCACATGAATGGATGCCATTCACAGTTGCACAGTGTAAAAATTATTGCTTACTGTAATAAGCAATCATAGTGTAAAGCAGTACAGAGCAGTACAGTGTCACTATGGTGACAGTATGTAAAAAAAATTGTACGAAAAGAAAAAATTGTAAAAAAAAAAACTCAGCATGTTTTCCTTCTAAATACCTCATATCTACTTTCCAAAAAAGGGCCATTTGGGGGGTATTTCTACTGCCCTGGCATTTTAGGGCCTCAAGTATTGAAATAGGCCAGTATGTCAGTATTGATCTATTTTCAAATATTGTGTCATGGGGTAGACTCATGCGCTGTCAGAGATGTACTATACAATAAGTATGTAGAATGGAACGGCTGCAACCACCAAAAGTGTACGCAAACACTAAAAAAAACTTATATGATTTAGCCCCGGTTCACACTTGTGCGTGTGCGGGGTTCGCATGTAATGTCGGAGCGCACTGCTCCCACATTACATGCGATCGGCTGTGCGGTGCAAGTTTAGCCATACAGTTTGTATGGCTAAATTCGCACCGCAGCCGCACCAAACACGCACAGGGACCCTTTTTTCTAGCCGCATCAGGATCGGATCGCACAGCGGTTCACACTTGTGCGATCCGATCCTGTGCGAACTGCACGATCGCACTGCGATATGCGATCAAACTGGGGGTGTCGTTAAGATTACATTGACACCCCCAGCGTATCGCATATGGCAGTGTGAACTGCCGGGGGTGCGTGTGCGATGCGGGAACAGGCTGCGGATTCGCAGCCTTCCCGCACTCGCATAAGTGTGAACCGGGGCTCACATGTACTGAAGTGGTGCGTTGCTCCTTTAAATGTTAATTACAGGACTATGTGTGTTGCATATGTATCTAAAATAATCACCCTCCTAAACAAACAACAATTGTGAATAAAAATAACCTATAAATCATCCACTGTGATTGTGCATTAGGCCTCTTTCACACACTCCGTCCGTCGGACGGACTCCGTTTATCTCAGCGGGGGATCTATCCGCCGATCTCCCGCTGAGCAGGAGAATGACAGCTGTTCTCTGCGCTGTGTGCGGAGACACAGCTGTCAGTTCCCCATACATCTCTATGGGGGAATCGGATGGGAACGGACCATCATTTTTATTGATTTTTTTGCGGGACTGCGACTATGCGGGGGACAGATCGGACCCCTGACTGACATTTTTTACACTTTTGGGGGGACCATTGACATTACTACAGTAATCAGTGCTAAAAATATGCACTGTTACTGTATTAATGACACTGGCAGGGAAGGGGTTAACATTATGGGTGATCAATGGGTTAAATGTGAGCCTAGGGGAGTGATTCTAACTGTGGGGGGGGGGGGGGGGGCTTGGGAAATGACCATAGAGACATGTCATCCTATATAGAAGGATCACATGGGCTCTATGATCATTTCAGAGAGAAGAACGGTCAGCTGTGTTTACAACAGCTGACCGTTCTTCCCTCTCAGCAGGGAACGATCGCAGGCTCCGATTGCCGCCTGACACACGCATCGGCTTCCCCGCTGATGAGCGGGGCGGGAGCGCACCTCTGGCGGCGCGCGCTCGCCCCCTAGCTACCTGAGAGCGAGCGATGTATACCTACGTCACTTTGCCCAGGAGCGGCTGCCTGCCGCAGTATATCTGCGGTGGGCGGTCGTAAAGTGGTTAATAAACAGATTGTTTTAGTGGTTTGCCTATGTTTGTTCCAGTGTTTTCAGGCTGTGAAAGCTTGAAATATTATTTTTCATGTTACTGTAATAATGACACTGGTAGGGAAGGGGTTAACACTGTGGGTGATCAAGGGGTTAAATGTGAGCCTAGGGGAGTTTTTTCTAACTGTATGGGGGCGGGGCTTTTGAAATGATCACAGAGACCTGTGATCCTAAATAGAAGGATCACAGGCACTCTGTGATCATTCCAGAGAGAAGAATGGTCAGCTGTGTTTACAACAGCTGCCCGTCCTTCTCTCTTAGCGGGGAGCGATCGTGGGTGGCAGGTGGCAATCGGAGCCGCCTTCCCCCGTGCATCGGAGTCCCCGCTGATGAGTGGGGGCGGGAGCACGCCGGTCGCCCCCTAGCTGCAGGCGCGCGACTGACGTAGACCTACGTCTGTTCATGCAGGAGGGGCTGCCTGCCACAGTAAAACTGCAGCGGGCAGTCCGGAAGCGGTTAAACAAAGAACAAATATCCATAACAGATGAGTGTTCACTTTCTGACATAAAGTGCACAATTCTTCTACATCGATCAAAAATGTATTGATGTGCTTCAGTTCTACGCATCACCAGTCCATCACTAGGAGTAATGCTGCTCACTCACCTCAGTTATGGACCTATAAAAATGTGGGTCAGAAACGATTTGGTATAAATCCTAGCGGGTCCACCTCCTGGCTGTTAGTGCCCACTTCATGTGCTAGGTCCCTTTAAGGGGCCGGACTTTGCTGCCTGCAATCGCAGTAGTACTCCAACATGAAAAAGGGATACGCTAATAGCGCAACACTATTTAACCACTTTACCTCCGGAGGATTTTGCTGTCTTACGTCCAGGCCACTTTTTGCGATTCGGCACTGTGCGAATTTAACGGACAATTGCGCGGGCGTGCGACGCTGTACCCAAACGAAATTTACGTCCTTTTTTTCCCACAAACAGAGCTTTCTTTTGGTGGTATCTGATCACCTGTGCGCTTTTTACTTTTTGCGCTATAAACAAAAAAAGAGCGTACATTTTGAAAAAATTAACAATATTTTTCACATTTTTTTTATATGAAATTCCCCCCCCCCCCCCCCCAAAAAAAATTTAATTTTTTAAAATTTTTGGCCAATTTGTTTTCTGCTACCTATTTTTGGTAAAAAAAATCGCAATAAGCGTATTTTGATTGGTTTGCGCACCATTTTTGGTGGGTTTTTTTTTAACGAGTAATGGTGGCGATCTACGTTTTTTTTTTTTTTGCGGGACTGCAACATTGCGGCGGACAGATTGGACCCTTGACTGACATTTTTGACACTTTTGGGGGTACCAGTGACATTACTACAGTAATCAGTGCTATACATATGCACTGTTGCTGTAAAAATGACACTGGCAGGGAAGGGGTTAATTTTATTGGAGAGGGAGGGGTTAATGTATGCCTGGTGCTTACTAACGTGTGTGGGGGGAGGTGACTGAGTGACACAGGGACAGATCGCAGGTTCAGCTATGCTGAACCCCGCAATCTGACCCTGCCTGTCACTTAGGAGATCCGCCCGCTTTGTTTACACAAGCGGGCGGATCTCCAGACTCGATTCCCCCAACGATCGGGGAAGAGCAGCGGCGATCGCCGCCGCTCCTCCCCTGGCCCGACTCCTGCTGTGACTGAATACAGCGGGAGCCAGCCTCCGGCGGCGCGCGCGTGCGCCGCCCACAAGAGGGGGAGTCCAGCGAAGAGTAGGTCTACGTCGCTAGACGGGAACGAACCACTGTGCCGCAGTAGAGGCACAGTGAGCGGGGCTAAAGTGGTTAAGCGAGTTAAACAAATAATGCACTCAGCCACATAAAATCTATGAGTAGTGTTTCTCTTAGTAAAACAGCAATCTCTCACCACACTTCTGGTTTCATGTCCAACCTGGAAGTGAAGTCACAGGCTCCACCACCCTGAGGAAGTTACATGACCAGTGACGCAACGCATTGGGCGGAGCCAATGATACCACTTCTAGGAAGTGTAGTATATGTTTAATAAATGGATGAACACGTTTAAATAATGTTGTGCTATAGAAGTGTCCCTTTCTTATGTGTGAGTACTACTGAGCTGTGTTTTTTATTTGCATGTTTAGATGGTGAATAATGCACAATCACAATGGATGATTTATATTTTATCTTTATTCACAATTGATGTTTGTTTGAGAGGGTGATTATTTTCAATATGTATGCAACATACATACAGTAGTATTGTTGAGTCACATTTAAAGTAGCAGCGTATCACCTTAACACACGTTAATCAATTTTCAATTATATACAGTGTATACCATAGTTTGTAGATGCTATAACTTTCACACAGACTTAATAACATGCACTGATTTGGGTTACTTTTACCAAAAAAATGTAGCAGGCATTTTTACCTAAATTTATAGAGAAAAATTATTTATTTGCAAAATCTTAGAACAGAAACAAAAATAAAGTTTTCTTTCACAATTTTTTGTATATGTTTCTTTATATAGAAAGTAAAAATAAAAAGCATTGGTGGTTAAATACCACCAAAAGAAAGCTCCATCTGTTTTTAGAAAAAAATTGGGACATTCCCCTTTCAGTCCTTCCCCCATCTGCCACATTTGGCATGCCATTTCTTTTTGGGGGAGCAGGTACCTGGTTTTGACAGGTACCCCCTCCCACTTCCACTCAGAAATCCTCTACCCCTTCCTCTCCCCAGTCTTCTGGAACACGTCCATAAGTGTGCAATGCCGATTCCCCCTTCTGCTCAAGCTCCACCCCCCCCGCTTGTTGGCTCCCCCACCCCGCAGTGCTGCTGGCTTCCCTCCTCTCTTCTCTCCCCAGTTGCTGCGGGGTATGTTTCAGGACGGAGAGCGGGGGAAGGGGCTAGTAAATATGTTATTTACCAGCCAACTTTGTTTCTAAATGAACACAGTGAACACACTCGCTCACACTGTGCCCATTCATAACTGAAGCATAGTAAAATGGGTTTACTATGCTTCAGTTTGTGAATGAACAGGAAGCCACTCAGTACAGAGTACTTCCCATCGATTCACTGCCATGTGCCGCTGAGGTTGCAGAGAAAGACGTGTGTTTGAGCTTTGAGGTGCACACCCTAATGCATTAGGCTGGGCATACTTATGAACACATCATAGGTCTCATAAGACTGTGGGACCATTCACAAAGTTCAGCGGCAGCCGGCCGTGAAGCCGCAAGCAGCATAGCCAGCTGTCCACAGTTAGGATGCCAGTGGCGGGAAACCAAAGGCTAGTGAAGAACTAGCCCAGGTGAGGATGGTGCTCAGTCCCTGGACAGGTAAGTGTCCTTTTTTTAAAAGTAAGCAGCTACAGGATTTGTAACTGCTGACTCTTATTCCTTTTTTTTCTGGGGTTACGAAACTTTTCATAAGCAAAAGTATCCGGCTTGGAGAAAACTAGTAAACTGAAAGTGGAACTAAACACGCCTCCCCTCGCTCCCTTGGCAGCACCAAGATCCTGACCCAGTCTTCTTCCAAGTTCAGGATCTTGAATCATTTTGATTGGCTGAGCTGGATTGCCTTATTTTCCATACACGTTCACAGGAATTTATTCATAGAATGTCTCTTCTGCAATAAAGAGCCTGACTGCTCGAATTTTTAGTTTTCAGCTCATTTTTGCTTTAAGGCTCAGTTCACACCTATGTGTTTTGTAGTGCTTTTGCAGATTTGTCTATTCGACATTCGTTCCTATGGGTCCCGTTCACATCTATGCACTTTCCACCGGTGTGTTTTTAGGAAAGGTGCAAGGATTTCTTTTTCCTGCAGCATGATGCGTTTTTGGCTCTATAGACTTCAATAGAATTGAATCAAAAACACATGAAAAATGCATGTATGTGCATTTTTGGTGTGTTGTCCTGCATGACAACAAATTCCTCCTCCTATCAACATTAACACATCCCAAGAACGCAAAATGCGTGAAAAATGCAGAACGTGCCAAAAAATGGGCATCAAAAACGCATCAACTGCACATTCATAGATGTGAACCTAACTTAAGGAGAGAGATTTAAATAGTTTCTAAGCAAGACTGTACAGTTATGTCCATTTAAGACGAAATATGCGGATTCTTGCTTAATCACATCTGGTTCTCTTTAAAGCTGAAATATGGCCAAAAGCTACTTTGTTCATTTGCACAGTAAAAATAAAGCTGGCCATACTATCTTTTCCTTAGAATAAAACAAAAATTTGCGCTAATCTACATATATATATATATATATATATATATATGTGTGTGTGTGTGTGTATATATACAGTATCTTACCAAAGTGAGTACACCCCTCACATTTTTGTAAATATTTTATTATATCTTTTCATGTGACAACACTGAAGAAATTAAACTTTGCTACAATGTAAAGTAGTGAGTGTACAGCTTGTATAACAGTGTAAATTTGCTGTCCCCCTCAAAATAACTCAATACACAGCCATTAATGTCTAAACCGCTGGCAACAAAAGTGAGTACACCCCTACGTGACAATGTCCAAATTGGGCCCAATTAGCCATTTTCCCTCCCCCGGTGTCATGTGACTCGTTAGTTTTACAAGGTCTCAGGTGTGAATGGGGAGCAGGTGTGTTAAATTTGGTAATATCGCTCTCATTTTTTCATACTGGTCACTGGAAGTTCAACATGGCACCTCCTGGCAAAGAACTCTCTGAGGATCTGAAAAAAATTTTTGCTCTACATAAAGATGGCCTAGGCTATAAGAAGATTGCCAAGACCCTGAAACTGAGCTGCAGCACGGTGGCCAAGACCATACAGCGGTTTAACAGGACAGGTTCCACTCAGAACAGACCTTGCCATGGTCGACCAAGGAAGTTGCGTGCACGTGCTCAGCCTTATACCCAGAGGTTGTCTTTGGGAAATAGACGTATGAGAGCTGCCAGCATTGCTGCAGAGGTTGAAGGGGTGGAGGATCAGCCTGTCAGTGCTCAGACCAAACGCCGCACACTGCATCAAATTGGTCTGCATGTCTGTCGTCCCAGAAGGAAGCCTCTTCTAAAGATAATGTACAAGAAAGCCCGCAAACAGTTTGCTGAAGATAAGCAGACGAAGCACATGGATTACTGGAATCATTTCCTATGGCCTGATGAGACCAAGATAAATTTATTTGGTTCAGATAGTGTCAAGCGTGTGTGGTGGCAACTAGGTGAGGAGTGCAAAGACAAGTGTGTCCTGCCTACAATCAAGCATGGTGATGGGAGTGTCATGGTCTTGGGCTGCATAAATGCTGCTGGCACTGGGGAGCTACAGTTCATTGAGGGAACCATGAATGCCAACATGTACTGTGACATACTGAAGCAGAAAATGATCCCCCTCCTCTTCAGAGACAGGGCCGCAGGGCAGTATTCCAACAGGATAATGACCCCCAAACACACCTCCAAGACAACCACTGCCTTGGTAAAGAAGCTGAGGGTAAAGGTGATGGCCTGGTCAAGCATGTCTTCAGACCTAAACCCTATTGAGCATCTGTGGGGCATCCTCAAATGGGAGGTGGAGGAGTGCAAGGTCTATAACATCCACCAGCTCCTTGATGTCATCATGGAGGAGTGGAAGAGGACTCCAGTGGCAACTTGCGAAGCTCTGGTGAACAACATGCCCAAGAGGGTTAAGGCAATGCTGGAAAAAAATTGGAGGGCCACACAAAATATTGACACTTTGGGCTCAATTTGGACATTTTAACTTAGGGGTGTACTCACTTTTGTTGCCAGCGGTTTAGACATTATTGGCTGTGTGTTGTGTTATTTTGAGGGGACAGCAAATTTACACTGTTATACAAGCTGTACACTCACTACTTTACATTGTAGCAAAGTGACTTTACTTCAGTGTTGTCACATGAAAAGATATAATAAAATATTTACAAAAATGTGAGGGGTGTACTCGCATTTGTGAGACACTGTATATACCATCAAAAAGTGAAAATCCAAAAATAGATATGTTAAAAACAATAAATCAATATAGTGATCAATATATAATAATGAACCATATCAACATGAAAATGTCCTTGAATGCTGATTAATTCTGAAAAAAATGTGGTGAGAGAAAGTGAATACTGAGTAAGTAGAAGACAAAGAGATGCTTCAAAAAATTTCATCACCAAAGAACATAGAAATCCTTCTGTGATCACCACCACCTAGTAATGGGGATGCTTGCCAGATCTAGTGGACCATCTATTTCTAGAATGGTCTAGCACGCTTGCTAACAGACCTCTACAGAGTGATGTAATAGGGCAGTGGTTCTTAACCTGGGTTCGATCGAACCCCAGGGGTTCGGTGACTCAGTCTCCGGGGTTCGGCGGGGGGGACAAAGGGGCAATTGCTCCCCCCGAGAAAATATTACTGATTGTGAGGCCGAGCGCACCCCGGGAAATCAGAGCTGCGGTCGGGACAACTCACAGCCATTACACATAGACACTTGACACTCCGCCCCCTGTACCTCCCCCAGCAGGTTTCCAGCCTATCTCCTGCAGGCTGCTTGCTGCGTGAGTGGGCGGGATGGGGATGTACCTGACCACGGAGATCGCGCCCGCCTGGAAGAGGGAAGTGTGAGCAGCTGAGCAGAGGGAGCCGAGTGAATGTTCCTGGAGGAAGGCTCAGCTAGCTGTACATGGTGGATTTGTTTACAAGGACCTCTATGCTACGTCTGCTGAGTTACTGCAGCTTAGCATAGAGGTGCTGTTAGCTGACAGATGGAAATGCATGTCCTTTTCATTTAGCTCAATAAAGCATTGTGAATACCCCCTGGTGTGTGCCCTCCTGATACCCCATGGAATGCTCTCCCAACACCTCCCCCCAATGTGTGCCCTCCTAACACCCCTTGGTATGCCCTCCAAACACCTCCCCAAAGTGTGTTCCCTCTTGACACCCCATGCTATGTCCTCCCAACCCCCCCCAGTGTGTGCCCTCCTGATACCCCATGGTATGGCCTCCCAAAACCCCCCCCCCCCAGTGTATGTCCTCCTGATACCCCATGGAATGCCCTCCCAACACCTGCCCCCAGTGTGTTCCCTCCTGACACCCCATGGTATGTCCTCCCAGCCCCCCCAGTGTGTGCCCTCCTGATACCCCATAGTATGCCCCCCCAACACCTCCCCCCTCAGTGTGTTCTCTCCTGACACCCCATGGTATGCCCTCCCAACCCCAGTGTGTGCCCTCCTGACACCCCATGTTTTAATGGTTTTGTTCTTTGTTCTTAATGGTTTTGTTTTTTGAGATACAGTCGCCAACACTTGCAGGGAGGCCCCAGCGAGATTTGAACTCACGACCCCTGGTTTACAAGACCAGTGCTCTAACCCCTGAGCTATGGAGCCTTTTTTTTTTTTATGGTTTTATTTTATCAATTAAGAAGGGTTCGGTGAATGCGCATATGAAACTGGTGGGGTTCAGTACCTCCAACAAGGTTAAGAACCACTGTAATAGGGTCTTCAATCCATGCTAGAACACGCTGGACATGAGAGACCTCCAATGAAGTCAAACTACCGCTATGATGATCCAATCAGCCATAACCATGTGAGGTGTATGTACAGTGCCTTGCGAAAGTATTCTGCCCCCTTGAACTTTGCGACCTTTTGCCACATTTCAGGCTTAAAACATAAAGGTATAAAACTGTAATTTTTTGTGAAGAATCAACAACAAGTGGGACACAATCATGAAGTGGAACAAAATTTATTGGATATTTCAAACTTTTTTAACAAATAAAAAACTGAAAAATTGGGCGTGCAAAATTATTCAGCCCCTTTACTTTCAGTGCAGCAAACTCTCTCCAGAAGTTCATTGAGGATCTCTGAATGATCCAATGTTGACCTAAATGACTAATGATGATAAATAGAATCCACCCGTGTGTAATCAAGTCTCCGTATAAATGCACCTGCACTGTGATAGTCTCAGAGGTCCATTTAAAGCGCAGAGAGCATCATGAAGAACAAGGAACACAACAGGCAGGTCAGAGATACTGTTGTGGAGAAGTTTAAAGCCGGATTTGGATACAAAAAGATTTCCCAAGCTTTAAACATCCCAAGGAGCACTGTGCAAGCGATAATATTGAAATGGAAGGAGTATCAGACCACTGCAAATCTACGAAGACCTGGCCGTCCCTCTAAACTTTCAGCTCATACAAGGAGAAGACTGATCAGAGATGCAGCCAAGAGGCCCATGATCACTCTGGATGAACTGCAGAGATCTACAGCTGAGGTGGGAGACTCTGTCCATAGGACAACAATCAGTCGTATACTGCACAAATCTGGCCTTTATGGAAGAGTGGCAAGAAGAAAGCCATTTCTTAAAGATATCCATAAAAAGTGTCGTTTAAAGTTTGCCACAAGCCACCTGGGAGACACAACAAACATGTGGAAGAAGGTGCTTTGGTCAGATGAAACCAAAATCAAACTTTTTGGTAACAATGCAAAACGTTATGTTTGGCATAAAAGCAACACAGCTCATCACCCTGAACACACCATCCCCACTGTCAAACATGGTGGTGGCAGCATCATGGTTTGGGCCTGCTTTTCTTCAGCAGGGACAGGGAAGATGGTTAAAATTGATGGGAAGATGGATGGAGCCAAATACAGGACCATTCTGGAAAAAAACTTGATGGAGTCTGTAAAAGACCTGAAACTGGGACGGAGATTTGTCTTCCAACAAGACAATGATCCAAAACATAAAGCAAAATCTACAATGGAATGGTTCACAAATAAACATATCCAGGTGTTAGAATGGCCAAGTCAAAGACCAGACCTGAATCCAATCGAGAATCTGTGGAAAGAACTGAAAACTGCTGTTCACAAACGCTCTCCATCCAACCTCACTGAGCTCAAGCTGTTTTGCAAGGAGGAATGGGCAAACACTTCAGTCTCTCGATGTGCAAAACTGATAGAAACATACCCGAAGCGACTTACATCTGTAATCGCAGCAAAAGGTAGCGCTACAAAGTATTAACTTAAGGGGGCTGAATCATTTTGCACACCCAATTTTTCCGTTTTTTTATTTGTTAAAAAAGTTTGAAATATCCAATAAATTTCGTTCCACTTCATGATTGTGTCCCACTTGTTGTTGATTCTTCACAAAAGATGACAGTTTTATATCTTTATGTTTGAAGCCTGAAATGTGGCAAAAGGTCGCAAAGTTCAAGGGGGCCGAATACTTTCGCAAGGCACTGTATATACTGTATAAATTTATATATGTATATATAAAGAAAGCTGATAGTGTAATAAAATTATGCACTAGTTTATTAAAAAGACAAAAAACTACTTACAATACATAAAAACAAGTGAGCCTTGATAAAACATTTGTTTGACGGCAAACATTTATGGGAACACCGGCACTTCCAGGGTCAGGTGGGATGTGATGAGGTCAGCGTAGCTCCGCCCTTTTATCTTTTCCTTAGGTCAGTGATTCCTCCATCCACACACAGGAGGTGCCTACCGGGGCATTGTGTTCTAAAAACACTGATTAGCAGTTGCAGCTAATTGGCTGCAACTGTTGATCAATGGAAAATGTGTAACGTGTTCCTTCAACGGAATTATGTATAGAAAAATAAGCCGCGCTGCGTGAAGTGGGTAAACAAAAATTAATGTCCAAACAAAAATCAATGTCCCATATAACAACTTGATTGACGCTGAAAGCATAGATCACACTCCACGGTCTCTGTAGGAAATGTGCTTACCGGATAACCACTAAAAGTCTGCAAATTCGTATGCTGAGATATAGTCACAGATCTGGGAGATGGGAGTTGTCAGAGTCCTCAGCGAATAATGTGAATAATATGCAAAAGAAAAAAACTTACATAGTGTGATACCGTAATTAAATAAAGTTTCCACCACCAATAAGGAATCCCTATCAATCGTGCAGCAGCTCACCAAATGAATAATGAGTAAAACGTGAATAGTCCAGTGTAAGGAGAGGAATGTGGAACAAACCACCACCAATTGTGAAGCCTCTTGGACGAAACGCCGTCAGGTCGCGGCGTGCTGACGTCATCCCGGAAGTTATCCTAGGAGCGGATGCGCTTTGCCGTCCGGCCGGCGGCTCCCATCCATCGCGATTTTATCTACTATGCTTGTGAGTGTTCTTCTTTTTAATTAATAAACCAGTTATTATTTTATTACACTATTGGCGCTTTTTCTTTCACTCGGGCTACATCTTGGTACTGAGTTTCCAGTCAACACCATTGATGCTGTTGGTCCCGGAGCTTCACGCATGATGGGCAAGCGTTATTAGATCTACTGCTTGGATTATTTGTCATCTGGTAAGAGGCCAATAGGGCTTTTGAGTGACGTTTCTGGTTTCTTGGCGATCTGGATTTATCTATTTGCTCATTTGACCTATTTTTTCGGTAAGAGGCTTCACAATTGGTGGTGGTTTGTTCCACATTCCTCTCCTTACACTGGACTATTCACGTTTTACTCATTATTCATTTGGTGAGCTGCTGCACGATTGATAGGGATTCCTTATTGGTGGTGGAAACTTTATTTAATTACGGTATCACACTATGTAAGTTTTTTTCTTTTGCATATTATTCACATTATTCGCTGAGGACTCTGACAACTCCCATCTCCCGGATCTGTGACTATATCTCAGCATACGAATTTGCAGACTTTTAGTGGTTATCCGGTAAGCACATTTCCTACAGAGACCGTGGAGTGTGATCTATGCTTTCAGCGTCAATCAAGTTGTTATATGGGACATTGATTTTTGTTTGGACATTAATTTTTGTTTACCCACTTCACGCAGCGCGGCTTATTTTTCTATACATTATTTGAGGGTGTGGTCGCACTTGAAGTCGCTGCTCTTTATATACTATTCACTTTAGCGCGGTTATTTTTCTCTTTTTATCCTTCAACGGAATTGACTAAACAATTGATTTATATCGAGTTGGGTAGCCCACACACTGATAAAAGTTTGGCTGGTCCCTGCTAGACCAACTGAATTTCAATCAGTGTATGGCCAGCTTGAGTTACCTCCAATGAAGTGTGCCCAATTACTTGCTAGTTTGACTTTTTCAGCCTGCAGTCTTCTGTTGGCACCAACTATTAGGCACTGAGACTTGTAGTCCCAGCTGCGTCACAAGTATCACAGCAGAATAGCTCCCAACTGTCACTGATTTCCAGGGACTGGCCCTGGTTTGATCTGATCTACAGTATATACAGTGGGGATCAAAAGTTTGGGCACCCCAGGTAAAAATGTGTATTAATGTGCATAAAGAAGCCAAGGAAAGATGGAAAAAATCTCCAAAAGGCATCAAATTACAGATTAGACATTCTTATAATAGGTCAACAAAAGTTAGATTTTATTTCCATCACTGACACTTTCAAAATTACAGAAAGCAAAAAAATGGTGTCTGCAAAAGTTTGGGCACCCTGCAGAATTTACAGCATGCACTGCCCCCTTCAAGGCTGAGACCTGCCAGTGTCATGGATTGTTCTCAGTCATCGTCTGGGAAGACCAGCTGATGTCAATCTCAAAGGTTTTAAATGCCCAGACTCATCTGACCTTGCCCCAACAATCAGCACCATGGGATCTTCTAAGCAGTTGTCTAGAAAACGGAAACTGAAAATAGTTGACGCTCACAAAGCTGGAGAAGGCTATAAGAAGATAGCAAAGCGTTTTCAGATGTCAATATCCTCTGTTCGGAATGTAATTAAGAAATGGCAGTCATCAGGAACAGTGGAAGTTAAAGCAAGATCTGGAAGACCAAGAAAAATATCAGACAGAACAGCTCGCAGGATTGTGAGAAAAACAATTCAAAACCCGCGTTTGACTGCACGATTCCTCCAGAAAGATCTGGCAGACACTGGAGTTGTGGTACACTATTCCACTATAAAGAGATACTTGTACAAATATGGTCTTCATGGATGAGTCATCAGAAGAAAACCTCTTCTATGTCCTCACCACAAAGATCAGCGTTTGAACTTTGCAAATGAACATATAGACAAGCCTGATGCATTTTGGAAACAAGTTCTGTGGACCGATGAGGTTAACATTGAACTTTTTGGCCAGCATGAGCAAAGGTACGTTTGGAGAAGAAGGGGCACAGAATTTAATGAGAAGAACCTCTGTCCAACTGTTAAGCATGGGGGTGGATCAATAATGCTTTGGGGTTGTATTGCAGCCAGTGGCACAGGGAACATCTCACGAGTAGAAGGAAAAATGGATTCAATAAAATTTCAGCACATTTTGGATGGTAACCTGATGCCATCTGTGAAAAAGCTGAAGTTAAAGAGAGGATGGCTTCTACAAATGGATAATGATCCTAAACACACCTCAAAATCCACGGGGGATTACATCAAGACGCGTAAACTGAAGCTCAACATAATTGAAAATTTATGGATAGACCTTAAAAGAGCAGTGCGTGACAGACAGCCCATAAATCTCAAAGAACTGGAAGACTTTTGTAAGGAAGAATGGGCAAAGATACTTCAAACAAGAATTGAAAGACTCTTGGCTGGCTACAAAAAGCGTTTACAAGCTGTGATACTTGCCAAGGGTGCCCAAACTTTTGCATACACCATTTTTTTGTTTTCTGTTATTCTGAAAGTGTTAATGATGGAAATAAAATCTAACTTTTGTTGACATATTATAAGAATGTCTAATCTGTAATTTGATGCCTTTTGGAGACTTTAAATCTATATATGCACTTTTTATAAAATGCACTTTTTATCTTTCAAAAAGTGTTTCACAATACTAATGCTTTCATTCAATTTTTAAATTGTTGCATTTGTAAATTTCAAAAGCCAGTATAAAGGAATAGTAGTGGTTAAAAAAAAAAAAAAACACATGTGGGTTTAACTAATAATTTGTTTGTATAATTCTCCTTTTACCACTTGCCGACTGCCTAACGACTATTTACGTCAGCAGTCAGCCCCTCACAGGCAAAGTGATGCAGTACTACGTCGCTAGCCTGTGAGGCTCTAGGGAGCGAGCGTGCGCCGCTGGAGGCGCGCTCCCGCTCGCTTACGGACCCCCCCCCGGGCGAGTGACCGGCGGACCCGATGTCCGCCGGTCACTTGCGATCGTCGGTTACACCGAGAGAAAGGCTAATGTAAACAAAGTCACCTGTCTTTCTCCCCTGTGTAACAGCACAGATCATACGGTCCTGCTATGTAGGACCGTAGATCTGTGCTGTTACAGACACAGCCACATCCAGTCACAGTAAGAATCACGCCCCTAGGGACACACTTAACCCCTCCTTCTCAAATAAAGTTAACCCCTTCCAGTGTCATTTTTACAGTAACAGTGCATATGTATAGCACTGATTACTGTAGTAATGTCACTGGTACCCCCAAAATTGTCAAAAATGTCAGTCAAGGGTCCGATCTGTCCGCCGCAATGTCGCAGTCCCGCAAAAAAAAACGCAGATCGCCGCCATTACTCGTTAAAAAAAAAAACAATAAAAATTACAAAAATTACAAAAATCTTTCACTTTCACAGTTAGTAAACGCAATAACTTTTGCGCAAACCAATCAAAATACGCTTTTTGCAATTTTTTTTACCAAACATATGTAGCAGAAAACAAATTGGCCTAAAATGTAAAAAAATTTGGATTTTTACATTTTTTGGGGGGGAATTTCATATAAAAAAATGTGAAAAATATTGTTATTTTTGCAAAATTGTCGCTCTTTTTTTGTTTATAGCGCATGATCAAAAAATCGCACAGGTGATCAAATACCACCAAAAGAAAGCTCTGTTTGTGGGAAAAAAAGGACGTCAAATTTGTTTGGGTACAGTGTCGCATGACCGCGCAATTGTCCGTTAAATTCACGCAGTGCCGAATCGCAAAATAGCCCCTGGTCAGGAAGGGGGTAAAATCTTCCGGGGCTTAAGTGGTTAAGGGGGCATGGCAGGGGGGTGTCCTATGCCTACATACTTTGACTAATAGGTCTTCTAATTCCCATCTTAAAAAGTTGGGAGGTATGCAGGAAGCCACTCACTCAGTACCTTTCCTATTCAGAAAATGCCTTATTTTTATTATATGCAAGGATTTCTGTCATTGGAGGAGCTGCAGATCAATGTCACGATCTCCCTCCTCTTATCGCAGAATGCCCGTGGTAAAATTAATATTTCAAGCTTTCACAGCCTGGAAACACTGGAACAAACATAGGCAAACCACTAAAACAATCTGTTTATTAAGCAGTGCAATTTTATAATTGCATACCTCCCAACTTTTGAACTTGAGAATGAGGGACATTGCAGGGAGAAAGAGGGTGTGGCCAAACGTGATAGTGTGAGGGGCTTAAGGTCAGTGGTTAAACAAACAAAACCTGGGCTTCCTTGTATCTATAAAATATGGAGTCTCCAGTGTGAACCAACCCTTATGGAGAGAGATTGGAGAGAGGGAAGGATCACTGTTATATGGAAGGAAGGATCACTATGGCACATGAAAGGCAGGAAGGATCACTATGGTACATGGAAGGCAGGAAGGATCACTATGGGGTTAATTCACTTAGAGTTAAATAACGGCCAAAAAAATGCAGTATAATAACACTAGCGGTAAATCAGTTTTGAAAGTGCAATTCACTAGGAATTTTGCATTAAATATCGAATGCAGTGTTTGTTCGATTTAGCGGTAAATACCCGGGACAGGCTCCTATTTGCCGGGATTGTCCCGGGAAAAACGGGACAGTTGGCAGGTATGTCTAAAAGAGGGTGCAGCTTATTACGCATGGGGCACAGAGGGGATGTAGTGTCTGCAGACACCAGCATCTTCTATTTCCAGAGAGGGGGAGGGGTGAGTGCTCAAAAAAGTTATTTTGAGGGTAATTTTAACCCTTTACTGCTGGACATTTTTATTAATTTTATTCCATTTTCCATTTTTTCCAATGTGCTAATTGCTAATTTCTGCCCTCAAAGCATTCCATAGTTTGTGAAATGATGAAGGCCCCAGTCATACCTCTGACATACACCTATATGGGAAGCACCCATTTTTTCAAGCTTTTTTTTTTTTTCTTGCCCAACAAGCATAGAGCAGTTTATTGATTTCATTGGGCTGTACTATGCGAGACAAACGTGGCAAAGTAGCGCATGGCATGTTTCGTTTGGTATGGTTTTTTTTTTTATCATGCATTTTGCCACATTTGTTGCGTGTTTTTGCGTGTTGCAAAGCATGCATTATCTTCTGGCATTTGGGGTGCCATTTACAATAAATAGTGCTACCAGCATGACGCACATTGTTTTGCATATTCCGGGATTGTGTGGAAATGTGCATTTCTGTGCGCATTATCCGAACGTGCAAATGTGAACGCAGACTAACTGATATGGTGAAAGTTTGTCACAGCGGCATGCGATGTTCCACCATATTTCTTTTTTTTTCCCTTTGTTTCCTGTTCCAATTTTCACTTTTTCAGCAAGTATTGGGCATGAGTGATTGTACATACAGAGCAGCAGATCTATAGACTGGGTGAAGTATGTTCAGTAGATCAGGGGTGGGGAAACTATGGCTAGCATTTCCCACAGCAGTACCAGCCTGAGCCAGCAGTACCCACAGCAGTACCAGCCTGAGCCAGCAGTACCAGCCTGAGCCAGCAGTACCAACCAGCAGTACCTGCCAGCAGTACCAGCCAGCAGTACTCGCCAGCAGTGCCAGCCCGCTGTACCCACCATCAGTACCAGCCAGCAGTACCCACCAGCAGTTCTTTTCAAAACTTACCATAGCAAAGAGTCAACCGTGCTCCAGACTGACAGACGCAAACCTGGAAAACCAGTTACAAGTAGCAACATCATCAATACCAGCTAAAATCATTCACATCCAGCCATCATATTAGGGGTGAGTTAATTCAATGATGTTATAAATATCCAAATGGCCCTTGGCAGAAAAAAAGGTTCCCCACCCCTGCAGTAGATCAATAGAGCATATAACTGGAAGCAGGGCCAAGACAAGGGGGGGAAGAAGGGTCACATGACCCGGGCACTATGCTCAGGGGCAGGGCACAGGTGACAGCTGCAGGCCCCTGCTCCTATCACCTCCCCCACAACACTACAGTAGAGGAATTACATCATACTCGTCCACCCCTCCTCCAACTATTCTGCTCCACCCACTCCTCAGTCTGAATTATCCTATCTTCTTTCATATGCCGAGAGATTAGAGGAGTTTCCTCCCACATAAACTCCCTTGCTCCACCTCCTGCACAGGCTCATAGGTTCATAAAGCCTTCACTAACATGGTGGACCACCACAGGTCCTGGTCCTGTGAGCAGCAGTCATTGGTTGCTAGGGATGCCGGCATCCCTAGCAACCAATGACTTCACATGCATGCTGTGTGCACGTTTCTCCTGCTAGTTCCTACCTCCTTCCTGTCAGGCTATAGGGATTTCTCCTACAGTTACACTAAGCACTGTGATGGGGCAACTGATCTATGGGGGTACTTGGATGGGGGCAACTAATTCATCGGGACACAGTGATGGGGGGGCAACTCATCTATGGGGGTACTCTGATGGGTGGCAACTGATCTACAGGGACACTACGACGAGACAACTAATCAATGGGGACACTGTGATGGGGGGCAACTAATCTATGGGGGAAACTTTGATGGGGCATTATGATAGGGCAACTGATCTATGGGGACATTGTGATGTGGGCAACTACTCTATGGGGGCAATGTGATTGGGGCAAGTAATCTATGGGGAGACTGTGATGGGGCAACTAATGTATATATGTACTCTGATGGGGCAACAAATTGATGGGGGTACTGTGATGGGGCAACTGATTTGTCAGTACAACCTATCTAATTGGGGCACTGTGATGAGGGCAACTAATCTATATATACTATATTGTCAAACGTTTTGGGACACATGACTTTACACACATATGAATTTTAATTTCATCCCAGTCTTTGGATGACCGAGTTTGGGGTGGAGGAACTTGACTGGTCTGCACAGAGTCCTGACCTCAACCCGATAGAACACCTTTTGGATGAATTGAAGCGGAAACTGGGAGCCAGGCCTTTTCATTCAACATCAGTGCCTGACCTCACAAATGCTCTTGTGGAAGAATGGTCAAACATTCCCATAGACACACTCCTAAACCCTGGGGACAGCCTTCCCAGAAGAGTTGAAGCTGTAATAGCTGCAAAGGGTGGGCCAACTCGATATTGAACCCTATGGACTAAGACGTTAATGGGATGCCATTAAATTTCATGTGCGTGTTAAGGCAGGTGTCCCAATACTTTTGACAATATAGTGTATGTACTCTGATGGATAATCTAAGGCTGCAACTAATCTAAGGGGACATTCTGATGGGATAACTGATCTATGGGAGCACTGCGATGGAGCAAGTGATTTGAGAAGGCACTGATCTATGGGGGTACTCTGATTGGGGTTCCTGATATAAGGGGGCACTGTGAAGAAGAACACCTGATGTAAGGGGGCACAGTGATGGGAGTAACTGATCTATGGGGATGCTCTGTTTGGGATAAACAATGTATGAAGGTATTCTGATGAGGCTCCTGCTTTATGGGTGTACATAAGATGGGAACACCTTATGTAATGGGGCAGCTAGTCTACGGGGAGGCTGTATTAAGGGGGTACCCCTATGGGGTATTGATATATGGGGGGCACATTGAAGGGGGCAATTGATACATGAAGATATTTTCTGATTGGGGTATGGATTTCTAGGGGTACTTTGATGGGGACATTTTATGTAAGAGGGCACTGTTATGGCAACACTTGATGTAAGGGGGCACTGGTATGGGGACACCTGATGTGTGGGGGCACTGGTATGGGGACAACTGATGTAAGGGGGCACCAGATGTAAGATGGCACTTTTATGGGAACACCTAATGTAAGGGGGCACTGTTATGGGAACACCTGATGTAAGGGGGCACTGTTATGGGGACACCTGATGTAAGAGGGAACTGTTATGGGGACACCTGATGTAAGAGGGCACTGTTATGGGGACACCTGATGTAAGGGGGCACTGTTATGGGGACACCTGATGTAAAGGAAAAGGGGCACTGTTATGGGGACACCTGATGTAAGAGGGCACTGTTATGGGGACACCTGATGTAAGGGGGCACTGTTATGGGGACACCTGATGTAAAAGAAAAGAGGCACTGTTATGGAGACACCTGATGTAAGAGGGCACTGTAATGGGGACACCTCATATAAGGTAGCACTGTTATGGGGACGCTGGATGTAAGGGGACAGTCTTAAGGGGACACCTGTAATAAAGGGGTACCTTGATTGGGGTAACTGATCTAAGGTAATATTCTGATGGGGGCATCTAATATGTGGTGGCAACTGATATGTGAAGGTACTCTGATTGGGGTTCCCGATTTATGGGGAACACAAATGGAGGCACCTGATGTGAAGTGGTTCTATTTTCTTTAACTTGAAAAATGGATATGATTGGCCTACTTTTATGTTTTATAACAGAGTTATTTCTTTGTCTTACATCTTGTTTCTGGTAAGGATAGTTGTTTGTGGAAGGCCAGAATAAAAGGGCACAGCCAGTGAAGGTGCAAGAATAGGAATGATCACAGGAAGGAGAAGCGGAGTGCCCAAAAGGCAGAATCCGGGGCTCAGAAAAGACTGGTCACCATGAACAGATCCAAGGCTAAGGCACCACTGGAAGCTCTGAGGATCAATACTAATCAGCTGCACTGGTCGGAGGTAAAGTCTTATCTATTAACAATGTCTTTGCTACAAGTCAACCCCAGTTATCTGCTGATACTCCAGACCACCCCTCAATTTCGTCCATTTACACTTCAGTTCATTTTCCAGTATATATGGACAATATCACAGGTCATCCTCCATTCTACCAATACTCCAGGCCACCCTCTGGCCCAGTCTGCAAATACTACAGATCACCTGTTGTCAGGACCATCAATAGGGGGTACACGCAGTACTTCCCATTTGGTCAGCAGGGGGCGCCAACAGAGGCTGCCTGTGGATACGTGGGGCTGTCTGGTCAGCTCTCCAGTGCCCCATCATTTCTAATGGCAGCCCAGCCTAGCCCTGTCATCTGTAGTCAGCCATTTTCTCCCTTTCACATCATTGGCTCAACACAGACACCAGCCAGCCGTGCAGAGACAGCGACCTGACAACTCTGGTTGTGATAAGGATATGAGAATATCTGAATCTTTCATAGGGTGGTCCATTCCTCCTCCAAGTGGGGGGTCTGCACACCTGGAGGACTGTAGGTTACACTCATTAGTTCTGATAAGCCTACATTTCTGGAATGTGGACAGGTGGAGATTGTATTGATAAAAGGCAAACATCGGACACACTTCTATAGAGATGTAGCGATGAGACCTGAATGTATCCGAACACTCGCCATTATTCCAAATCATTTGGTGGAGAGGGGATTATGCTGTGTTTTTTTTCTCTGGGGTTGGGCTTGGCCCCTTAGTTACAGTGAAGGGAACTCTTAAAGCTTTAGCATACCTAGACATTTCAGACACTTTTTTATGCTCCCAACTTTGTGGGAACAGTTTGGGGATGGCCCTTCCTGTTCCAACATGACTGCACACCAGTGCACACAGCAAGGTCCATAAAGACATGGATGAGCCAGTTTAGGGGGAAGGAACTTGACTGGCCTGCACAGAGTCCTGACCTCAACCTGATAGAACACCTTTGAGATGAATTAAAGTGCAGACTGCGAGCCAGGCCTTCTCTCCAACATCAGTGCCTGACCTCACAAATGCTCTTGTGGAAGAATGGTGAAACATTCCCATAGATACACTCCTAAACCTTGTGGACAGCTTTCCCAGAAATGTTGCAGCTGTTATAGCTGCAAAGGGGGGCCAACTCAATATTAAACCCTACGGACTAAGACTGGGATACCATTAAAGTTCATGTGCGTGTAAAGGCAGGCGTCCCAATGCTTTTGGCAGGATAGTGTGTGTGTGTGTATAGATATATACACACACACTCTATACCTTCCTGTACATCCATATACATCTCTTATATACCATCCTATTCATCCATATACCTCTCTTATATATCATCCTGTATATCCATATACCATCCATATACCATGTCATAAGTAATTTTTCTTCTTCTCTGACATGTGCTGATGAGGCTGCACTGATATGCTGTACTGATGGGCACTGATGAGGCTGTACTGATGGGCACTGATGAGGCTGCACTGAGGGGCGCTGATGAGGCTGTACTGAGGGACGCTGATGAGGCTGCACTGAGGGGCGCTGATGGGGCTGCATAGATAATCATGGCACTGACCTTGATTCTCAGTGTAAACAATGTACTTACAGCCTTGCTGGTTATCAGGTCTCCTTTTCTAACACAGACACAGCGCGTGAGCAAAGGAGAGCTGATTACCGGTAAACCTGTTTATGTGTAATCAGCGGTGATTGGACATAACAGATCCCATGGTCCTTTACGCTGATCTGGGATGAGCTGTGTCCAAAGGACACAGCGGTCGCAGAGCGTGCCTGATGTATGCCCCAGAGGGCAGGGTTCTGGGATGACATCCATGGACCCTCTCAAAGAACCGGACATCTGCGCTATAGCCGTGTTTTGGCTGTAGCGCGGTCGGGAAGTGCTTAAACTAGATGATGATATGGTAATCCCGCGCAACTAGGAAAAATGCTAAAAGAAAGATATAATCCTGAAGTTTGCAGCCTCCTAGAATACTTCTCACCCAAGTGAGAAGTATAAAATTGAAATATTGATAGTAAACGGTATGGGCGCTACTTCTAATATATGTTGGTATATTTAACACTGGTATGTGATGATGTATCTGTTATAGTGTTATTGGTGTGACATATGGTAAACATATAACAACACACTTAGCCCCCGTTCACATAGAGGCGACCTGTGAGGCGACCTGGTCGCCTCACAGTTCGCCGCAGGTCGCCTTCCATAGGGAAGCTGCGGACCCGTTCTAATAGGAGCGACACAAGTCGCTCCGACATAGAAAAAGGGTCCGGAGCTTCTTTGGGGCGACCAGGAGGCGACCGCCATAGACTTCAATGTTATGAAGTCCGTGGCGGCCGCTCCGAGGTCGCGCCGCGCTGCTCGCACCGCGACCTCCGAGGTCGCCAGCCGAAGTCGGATCTCCCCTATGTGAACGGGGGCTTATACATACACGGCATACAATATGATATAGCTGTAAAGCAGTGCCACAAAATTATGATATTTAAATAAATGATGTGATAATAAATCCTGTGAAAAGGTGAAATCCTTCTGTGGTATAAGAATATAATAAATAAATAAATAAATAAATAAAGTGCTGCAGTGTCAAACCTGTAAAAAGGTGAATACCTACTGTATAGGTACAAAGTATGATAAATATAGTGCTACAGTATTAGCTGTGCAGAGCATGCCACCCCTTTACAGGGTAAAGCATTGCTGTGAGTGAAATTCTTACAGGGGCACTGCATCACCGCACAGAGCACAGCCAAGTAAGAGATAAGCACAGTACCACCGTCTCACCTATTCTTTTGGCTTCTCATATACTTGGGATATCACAAACACCTAAAAAGGATCACGAACTGTTAAAACTTAGATTTATTCTTTGGATTGGTTTGGCACTACAGCACCTTCAAAGAGTAATGTGGCTGACAGCCCATCTCAGCACATAATATTGGGACTTTGGACATATTTGATCTGGAGATATTTATATTTATATATATATATATATATATATATATATTTATTTATATATCTATTTTTTACCTATAATACTGTAGCACTATATTTATTTATCATACTTTGTACCTATACAGTAGGTATTCACCTTTTCACAGGTTTGACACTGCAGCACTTTATTTATTTATTTATTTATATATTTATTATATTCTTATACCACAGAAGGATTTCACCTTTTCACAGGATTTGTTATCACATAATTTTTTTACATATCATAATTTTGTGGCACTGAGCACGAGAGCACTTTATAGCTATATCATATTGTATGCCATGTATGTATAAGTGTGTTGTTATATATTTACCATATGTCACACCAATAACACTATAACAGATACATCATCATATACCAGTGTTAAATATACCAACATTTAGTGCCGGTTCACATTTGTGCGGCATTTTTTCAGCCACATCAGAATCGGAGCGCAGTGGTTCACAGCTGTGCGACCCGATTCTGTGCGAACTGTCAGATCGCACTGCGATATGCGATCAAACTGGGGGTGTCGTTAACATTTAATTGACACCCCGTGCGTATCGCATATGGCAGTGGGAACTGCCAGATGTGCGTTTGCGATGCGGGATCACGCTGCATATTCGCAGCGTTCCCGCATCGCACAAGTGTGAACCGGCACATATTAGAAGTAGCGCCCATACCCTTTACTATCAATATTTCTTAAACTAGATGGGCCTGTTTCTCTTTCCAAACTATGTAACAAAGTTTTTGTTTTTCCCCGTTCTCCGTTTGCACTGTTGTCACCCTGTGGACAGGGTAGTCTTAGATGAACATTTAATTTTAAATGGATGGTTAGTGAGAGATAAAAGATGAAAGCCCATCTCCAGCTAAAACTTGTAGCCCTCATTTTTTTATTTTAATGTAAGAGAAATTGATTTAGGAAACACAAACTATAGTCTTCCCTAGTCACCTTGGTAAATGTCTTAAAAACATATATAATTGCCCAAAAAAATAGACATCCAATAAATGTTAAAATGTTAACCAATAAAATTTAAAATAACAGTGATCATAATAACAATCAATAAAAATTGAATAAATGTTAATCAATACCATTACTAAAGAAATAGATTTGAAAGATCGTGTTGAAAACAAAGTTGCAAATAAACATCCCTCCTATTTATGTTGTGTTTTTTTGAAAGGTTCCTCAACCGCCAACCATAATCCACCAGCTTTCAAAAGACTTTATCTCCCACCAGCAGGGGGACGCTCTGCATGCCCCTAAACTGGAGCAGGCAGAATGGTATATATGTACTTGATTTTGCCTGCACGTGCTGCCCAGCCGCAGCACATGTGCTGTGGTTGGTCAGCAAGTGGTTAAAACAGTCAATGTTGATTGAGAGAGTGCAGTTCCACTTTAATGTTTTTCTGTTGCCGGAGTTGCACACCCTCTGATCAATTTATTACTAGCTACAAGACTGGATTCACAGCTGTTTATTCTGTAGCATTGTGTTCAATTGAACAGACTGCCAACACACCTAAAGAGACAAAAAATCAGAGTCGCCATTATTTCCGAGTGCAACACGCTGCTCTGCAATGCATGTGTGTCAGAGGTGCGTTGGGTTAATGTGTTGGGTTACCATAGACAATGGATGGCACTCCAACATGCTAATGCATGGAACGTGTGTCCACCTACATTGCGGTAATGCACATTACCACAACACTAAAATGTGATGCTTAACCTCTTGCCGACCGCCCACCACATTGTTACTGTGGCAGGGCGGCTCGGCTGCGCGAAATCGCCTAGACCTACGTGATTTTGTGCACGAGGTCTCAGTGGCGCGTGTGCTCCGCCGGAGCCGCGCTCCCGCTGTGTTTGGACACAGCAGGAGGTGGGCCATGGGAGGAGTGGCGACGATTACTGCCGGTCTCTCGCGATCGTCAGAGAAACTGACAGAAGAGCAGCCTGCCTATGTAAACAAAGCAGGCGAGTCTTCTGTCAGACAGGCAGGGAGAGATCAGGAGTTTCAGCTAAGCTGAAACTCCGATCTTTCTGTGCCTGTCACAGAACCTTCCCCCACACAGTTAGTAATCACATTTAGGCATACATTAACCCCTTTGATCACCCCCGGTGTTAACCCCTTCTTTGCCAGTCTCATTTATACAGTAACAGTGTATATTATTTAGCACTGATTACTGTATTAATGTCACTTGTCCCCAAAAAGTGTCAAAAATGTCAGTAAGGGGCCCGATCTGTCCGCTGCAATGTCGCAGTCCCGCTAAAAAACGCTGATCGCCGCCATTACTAAGAAAAAATAAATAAATAAAAATTCCAAAAATCTATCCAGTAGTTTGTAAACGCTATAACTAACCAATTAAAATAGACTTTTTGGGATTTGTTTTTTACCAAAAATATTTAGCAGAATACAAATTGGCCTAAACTGATAAAAAAATTAGATTTTTTTAATTTTTTTTTATTGGGAATGTTTTATAGCAGAAAGTAATATGTTGTTTGTTTTCAAAATTGTTGCTTTTTTCTTGTTTATAGCGCAAAATCTTAAAACCGTAGAGGTGATCAAATACCACCAAAAGAAAGCTCTATTTGTGGGGGAAAAAGGACATAATTTGTATTTGGGTACAGCGTCGCACAACCGCGCAATTTTTCATCAAAGTAACGCAGTGCCAAATCGCAAAATATGGCCTGGTCATTAAGGGGGGTAAAACCTTCCAGGGCTGAAGTGGTTAAAGTAAGGTGCGCATGGGCAGCCAGCCAGCAAAATAGGAAAAAGTCTAAAATGTTTCAGCAATTTGTATTGGATTTATGTTGGATACATTTGCAAATATATGTGAAGCCGCACTGCCACGTCAAGGCCCCTCTGAAAAGTGCGGTCCCTAACTCTACTCTATTGTCATTTCCAAATTGTGACATACAGAGTAAAAAAAACATTCCGAGTCTAAACTAGTTCAATCATTAAATTTAAAACAGAGGTTTTGGTTACATAGATTTGCAATCATATGTAAAATGACCTTCCATTACAGGCTGTACCAAACCTGTCTGAGAAAAATACCAGCCTCCAACCTCCCCTTATAGCTGGTCCAACACACACCTGAAAAAATATCAGCCTCCAACCTCCCCTCATAGCCGGTCCAACACACACCTGAAAAAATACCAGCCTCCAACCTCCCCTTATAGCTGGTCCAACACACACCTGAAAAAATACCAGCCTCCAACCTCCCCTTATAGCTGGTCCAACACACACCTGAAAAAAGTACCGGCCTCCAACCTCCCCTCATAGCCGGTCCAACACACACCTGAAAAAATACCAGCCTCCAACCTCCCCTTATAGCTGGTCCAACACACACCTGAAAAAATACCAGCCTCCAACCTCCCCTTATAGCTGGTCCAACACACACCTGAAAAAATACCGGCCTCCAACCTCCCCTCATAGCCGGTCCAACACACACCTGAAAAAATACCAGCCTCCAACCTCCCCTTATAGCTGGTCCAACAGACACCTGAAAAAAATACCAGCCTCCAACCTCCCCTTATAGCTGGTCCAACACACACCTGAAAAAAAGTACCGGCCTCCAACCTCCCCTTATAGCCGGTCCAACACACACCTGAAAAACAAACGGCTTCCAACCTCCCCTCATAGCTGGTCCAACACACGTTTGCAATAATAAATTATACCACTAAACTAACCACACAGCACACAACTATACTAATCACACAGCACACCACTAAACTAATCACACAGCACACCACTAAACTAACCACACAGCACACCACTAAACTAATCACACAGCACACCACTAAACTTACCACACACACACATACATTTGCTATAGCGGTCTCCATTTTTTGAGCCAGATTATTCTGACACAATCACAGATAAGGCTCTGAGACCAGTAGCTATAGCAGTAGTTGGACTCCCACCATACAGCAGGATAGGTATAGAAGCAGGTCACCCTGGCAGATGACATGGGTTCACCTGAGGTACGAAGTCTAAGTACTAACTGGTGTTCACCAGAGCTCCTGATGGTGGAGATGGGGTTTGCTGCGTTTTAGTACCAGGTCGCTGTCCTCAGGATTGCCCCACCAGGAGGTGAGCAAGCCAGGGTCCAGTAGTAGCATATATAGAAGGTAATGATCAAACAGAACTGTAGTTGGTAAAAAAGCTCAGCGAGAATAGTCGTTTTCCAGATACAACAAAGGTCCCAGGTTCAAGTTCAGGCCCTGACACCTAGTTTAAAATTTCTTCCAACGTTTTGGCCATCTTCACTCCCAAAACAGCTGCACCCTTCCCATTTAAATGCATTCCATCGATGCCATAGAGATGGTAATTGACTGAAAAGTCAGCCCAGTTCTCCATGAAGCCAAACCCCTCCTCCCTGCACCAGTTCCTCAGCCACTTATTAAGCTCCCTAAGTTCCTGCTGCCTCTCTGGTGTGGTTCGAGGTACAGGCAGTATTTCTGAAAATACTGCCTTGGAGATCCTTTTCTTCAATATAGCTCCTAAGTCTCTGAAATCACTTGTTAGGGCGTTCCATCTTCCTCTAACTTTGTCATTAGTACCAATATGTACCATGACAGCTGGGTCCTCCCCAGCCCCATCCAACAATCTGTCCATGCAGTCTACAATGTCCCGAACTCGAGAGCCTGGTAAACAACATACTGTTCGGCGAGAACGGTCGTTGTGACAGATTGCCCTCTCAGTTCCTCTAATAATTGAATCCCCTACCACCAAAATCTGCCTATTCTTTCCTGTATCCTTGCCCCCATCTTTACTGGAGGAGTTGTTCCCATGGATCCTCTGGTATTTTGGTGGAGTCTCAACTTGAAGTTCTTCCAGCTTTTTGGTCATCTTCTCTCCCAATAGAGCAGCACCTTCCTCATTTAAGTGCAGTCCATCCCTGGTATAGAGCCAGTAACGGTATGAAAAGTCAGCCCAGTTTTCCAGAAACCCAAATCCTTCTTTCCTGCACCAGTTCCTCAGCCACTTGTTAAGTGCCCCAAGCTCTTGCTGCCTCTCTGGTGTGGCTCCAGGTACAGGCAGCATTTCTGAAAATACTGCCTTGGAGGTCCTTTTTTTCAATATAGTCCCTAAGTCTCTGAAATCATTTTGTAGGGCGTTCCATCTTCCTCTAACATTGTCGTTAGTACCAATATGTACAATGACAGCTGGGTCCTCCCCAGCCCCATCCAACAATTTGTCCATGCAATCTACAATGTCCCGAACCCTAGCGCCCGGTAAACAACATACTGTTCGGCGATAGCGGTCTTTGTGACAGATTGCCCTTTCTATCCTTCTAATGATTGAGTCCCCTACCACAAGTATCTGCCGATCCTTTATTGTAACTGTGGCCCCAACTTCACTTGAGGAGATGTTCCCCTGGCATTTTGGTGAAGTCTCAACATGAAAATCACATTCTGGTGGAGTCGCAATGTGAATGTCGCATGCAGGTGGAGTCACAATGTGAACATCGGATTGTGGTAGAGTCTCATTAAGAAAGTCGCATTCTTTTGGAGTCTCAACGGGAACTTCACATTCTGTCTGCGTCTCAACAGGAACATCACAATTTGTCGTAGTCTCAGTGGGAACATCACAATCTACCGGATTCACAGTAGGAATGTCACAATCTGATGGAGTCTTAGTGGGAACTTCACATTCTTCCGAAGTCTCAATGGGAACTTCACATTCTGATGGTGTCTGATTAGTAATGTCGCATTCTTCTGGAGTCTCAGTGGGAATGTCGCATTCTACCGGAGTCTCAGCGGTAATGTCACATACTGTTGAGGTCTCAACGGGAATGTCACATTCTGCTGGAGTCTCAACGAGATCCTCACATACTGCTGCAGTCCTAGTGGGAATGTCACAATCTGCTGGAGTGTCAGCAGGAATGTCACATTCTGCCAGAGCCTCCACGGGACCGTTATATTCTGGAAAAGTATCAACGTGAATAACACATTTTGGTGAATTCAAAATTTTTTCCAACTTTTTGGCCATTTTCTTTCCTAACAGAGCTGCACCCTGTTCATTTAAGTGAAATCCGTCCCTGCTGTAGAGCAGGTAATAATTAATTGAAAAGTCAGTCCAGTTCTCCATGAAGCCAAAACCCTCCTTCTTGCACCAGTTCTTCAGCCACCTGTTAAGCTCCCTGAGCTCCTGCTGCCTCCTTGTTGTGGCTCGAGGTACAGGCAGTATTTCTGAAAATACTGCCTTGGTGGTCCTTCTCTTCAATATAGCCCCTAAGGCCCTAAAATCATTTTGTAGGACGCTCCATCTTCTAATGTTGTCGTTGGTGCCAATATGTACCATGACAGCTGGGTCCTCCCCAGCCCCATCCAACAATTTGTCCATCTGTTCTGCAATGTCCCGAACCCGTGCACCCGGGAAATAACATACTGTTCGTTGATCATGGTCTTTCTGGCAGATTGCCCTCTCTGTCCCTTTAATAACTGAATCCCCTACCACCAGTATCTGCGTATCCTTTTCTTTAAGCTTGCCCCCATCTTCACTAGGGGAGGTGATCCCATGGCTCCCCTGGTATTTTGGAGGTTTCTCAACATGAACGTCACATTGTGCTACAGCCTCAACGTGAACATCACATTCTGGTGGTGTTTCAAAGTGAATGTCACATTCTGGGGAAGTTTCAATGTGAACATGACATTCTGGTGGATTATTTTCGTGAACATCACATTCTTCCGGAGTGTCAGCGGGAACATCACATTCTTCCCAAGTGTATGCGGGAACATCGCATTCTGCCGGGGTCTCAGCGGGAAGGTCACATTCTGGAGGAGACTCATTGTGAACATCACATTCTGGAGGAATACCATTGTGAACGTCACATTCTGGAGATGTCTCAGTGTAAATGTCACATTGTTTTGGAGTCTCAATGTGATCATCCCATTCTTCCGGAGTGTCAGCGGGAACATCACATTCTTCCGAAGTGTATGCAGGAACATCACATTTTGCCGGAGTCTCAGCGGGAATATCAAATTCTGCCCAAGTCTCAGCAGGAACATCACATTCTGGAGGAGACTCATTGTGATGGTGAAATTCTGGAGAAGTCTCAATCTGAACGTCACATTCTTGAGAAGTCTCATTCTCAACATCACATTCTGGAGTACCATTGTGAATGTCCCATTCTGGAGCTGTCTCAATGTCAATGTCATATTGTGATGAAGTTTCAACATGAACGTCTCTTTCTTCTGGAGTCTCGGGAACGTCACATTCTGTTGAAGTCACAACAGGTATGTCACATTCTGCCTGAGTCTCAGTGGGAATGCCACATTCTGCTGAAGTCTCAACAGGAACGTCACATTCTTCTGGCGTCTCAATGTGTACATCACATTTTGCTTGGCCGTCAATGTGGATGTCACGGTGTTGCTCACTGGGGCAGGCCTGTTGCATGGGCTCTGTCTGCAATAAATTTCCGCCTTCATCTGCAATAGAAAAGAAAAATCAGATTTAGCACCGTCGTCTATATTTATATATATTTTCTTCCTACAACATCAAATTATACAGAGAAAAATTCAGTGCCAGGAACAATAAATAAACCCAAAATGACAGGGACACAGGAATGACTATTGTTGGGCTTCGTATAAAAATGCTGGTTGCCTGGCAGTTATGCCAACTTACTAAATTTCAGTGACTCGGGAAGCTGGTAACAAGTATTTTTAGTGGTGTGATAATGCACTTTCATGTTTAAATGAGTCGGTGGGTAACAAAAGAAGTTGCAACAGGAGGTATTGGTGTCACTTGCTTGGCTTTGCATTGTGGCAGGGGTTTGTGAATCATAAGACCAGCTAAGCAGAGGCTTTGTTAACTGTCAGTTTTGCCCAGAAAGCTTATCATTTATCAGCCCTGAGATCAGACAGGAGACGGGTCACTCGCTTAGGGGGTCATACACCAGCCTGACATCAGCTGATATGTTTGCATTGGCCGGGAGAGAAAACAAGTGATTAATGTAGTAGGAATATTAATGTATGGTTTTCCTATATTCTTATCATTGTTTTATAGATTTTCATACTGTACCTTCAATTGCTATATGTTTGTTATGCTTAACCCCCCCCCCCCCCTTTGACAGAGTCTTTACCCTGGTAGGGGGAAGGCAGGGGGGGACTAGCCAATCACAGGACTGATTCTGTCATATGAGGGGCGGTTTATGAAATCAGTGGGCCTGTGTGCAAAATCATAGGTTGGGCCGGCTGCTTAACCACTTGCCGACCGCCGCAAGTAGATATACTGCGGCGGTCAGCCCCTCACAGGCAAAGTGACGTATATAAACGTCACTAGCCTGTGAGGCTCTGGGGAGCGAGCGTGCGCCGCCGGAGGCGCGGTCACGGACCCCCCTGCGCGTGTGACCGGTGGACCCGATGTCCGCAGGTCACTCTGCGATCGTCGGGGGAGAGGGAGAAAGTCAGGCGGCTAGTGTAAACAAGCCGCCTGTCATTCTCCCCTGTGTAGAAACACTGATCATACGGTTCTACTATGTAGGACCGTTGATCATTGTTCCTACACCTCAAGCCACAGCCAATCACAGTTAGAATCACGCCCCTAGGGACACACACAGCCCCTCCCTCTCAAATAAAGTTAACCCCCTTCACTACCAGTGTCATTTTACAGTAACAGTGCATATGTATAGCACTGATTACTGCAGTAATGTCACTGGTAACCCCAAAAGTGTCAAAAATGTCAGTCAAGGGTCCGATCAGTCCGCCCCAATGTCGCAGTACAGCAAAAAAAATCGCAGATCGCCGCCATTACGCGTTAAAAAAAAAAAACAACAAAAATGACAAAAATCTTTCCCTTTGTTAGTAAACGCGATAACTTTTGTGCAAACCAATCAAAATACGCTTTTTGCGATTTTTTTTTTTTTTTTACCAAACATATGTAGCACAAAACAAATTGGCCGAAAATGTTAAAAATTTTTGATTTTTACATTTTTTTTTTTGGGGAATTTCATATAAAAAAATGTGATCAAATACCACCAAAAGAAAGCTCTGTTTGTGGGAAAAAAAGGACGTCAAATTCATTTAGGTACAGCGTCGCACGACCACGCAATTGTCCGTTAAAGTCACGCAGTGCCGAATCGCAAAATACCCCCTGGTCAGAAAGGGGGTAAAATCTTCCGGGGCTTAAGTGGTTAATTAAAAAAAAAAAAAAAAGTGGTGTCGTTAGTGTGGCACAGTGAAGAGTTTAAGCATGGTGTTCATTGTGCAGGGGTGTTGCTAGGATTGTAAGGGACCTGGGGCACCTTTGGGCACACCAAGTAGAAGAATAATGCGGTTCACGTAGCATGCCATGGTGAACAGTGGGTGTGGCCAATTATGTTAATGGTGGGAGGGACTTAAAGAGGTTGTAAACTCGTTTTTTTTTTTTTTTTTTTCCCCACCCTGCAAGAGAAAGACATAATGAGCTAGTATGCATCGCATACTAGCTCATTATGCAATATTTACCTTAAAACGAGCCCCTGCCGTGCCGCTCACTCACCTCTATGACGGGCGACATGTCCAGTCGCCCGTCTTCCGGGATCACGCGCGCGGGAGCCGACAGTCACAGCACGGGGCTCTGAAGGAACGGCACGATCGGCCATTCCTTCAGAGCGCATGCGCCAGTGACGTCACTGGATGCATGTCAGGTAAATATCTCCTAAACAGTACATGTTTAGGAGATATTTACAGTACCTATAGGTAAGCCTTATCATAGGCTTACCTATAGGTAAAAGTGTCCGAGGAGGGTTTACTTCCTCTTTAAAGGGGTGGTTAAACAAAACCGAACATGCAGCATGAACATGTGAGTCCCACAGACATACAGTATCTCACAAAAGTGAGTACACCCCTCACATTTTCGTAAATATTTTATTATATCTTTTCATGTGACAACACTGAAGAAATGACACTTTGCTACAATATAAAGTAGTGAGTGTACAGCTTGTTTAACAGTGTAAATTTTCGGTCCCCTTAAAATAACTCAACACACAGCCTCTAATGTCTAAACTGCTGGCAACAAAAGTGAGTATACCTCTAAGTGAACATGTCCAATTGGGCCCAAAGTGTCAATATTTTGTGTGGCCACCATTATTTTCCAGTACTGCCTTAACCCTCTTGGGCATGGAGTTCACCAGAGCTTCACAGGTTGCCACTGGAGTCCTTCCACTCCTCCATAACAACATCACAGAGCTGGTGGATTTTAGAGACCTTGCGCTCCTCCACCTTCCGCTGGAGAATGCCCCACAGATGCTTAATAGGGTTTAGGTCTGGAGACATGCTTGGCCAGTCCATCACCATTACCCTCAGCTTCTTTAGAAAGGCAGTGGTCATCTTGGAGGTGTGTTTGAAGTCAATATCATGTTGGAATACTGCCCTGCGGCCCAGTCCCAGAAGGGAGGGGGATCATGCTCTGCTTCAGTATGTCACAGTACATGTTGGCATTCATGGTTCCCTCAATGAACTGTAGCTCCCCAGTGTCAGCAGCACTCATGCAGCCCCAGACCATGACACTCCCACCACCATGCTTGACTGTAGGCACTTGTCTTTGTATTCCTTACCTGGTTGCCGCCACACACGCTTGACACAATCTGAACCAAATAAGTTTATCTTGGTCTCATCAGACTACAGGACATGGTTCCAGTAATCCATATCCTTAGTCTGATTGTCCTCAGCAAACCGTTTGCGGGCTTTCTTGTGCATCATCTTTACAAGAGGCTTCCTTCTGGGATGACAACCATGCAGGCCAATTTGATGCAGTGTACAGCATATGGTCTGAGCACTGACAGGCTAACCCCCCCACCCCTTCAACTTTTTTAGCAATGCTGGCAGCACGTATACGTCTATTTCCCAAAGACAACCTCTGGATATGACACTGAGCATGTGCATTCAACTTCTTTGGTCGACCATGGCGAGGCCTGTTCTGAGTGGAACCTGTCCTGTTAAGCTGCTGTATGGTCTTGGCCACTGTGCTGCAGCTCAGTTTCAGGGTCTTGGCAATCTTCTTATAGCCTAGGCCAGCCGTCATTAAATGGTGGCCCGCGGTCCAAGAACGGACCGTGCGAGGCTTCCGCCCGGACCGTCAGGCCACCACTATAAGCAGTCATTGGTTTGCTGGGACAGCGGGTGTCCTAGCAACCAATGAAGTCCCGTGTGTGCGCCCCACCCCCCTGCTTCCTTCTACGGCTCCCGTCTCACTCCCAGCCGGGCCACGTTTTGGGGCGTGATGTCACGTGCACGCCCCGCCCCCTACTCCCAACTGCAGCTCCCGACTCTCACTCTCAGCCGGGCCACGAGTTGGGGCGTGACATCACGTGCGCGTCCCACCCCCCTGCTGTTTGCGGCTCCTGCCTCTCGCATTTTCCGCCCCCAAAGGTATGTGGGGCACATTTTTAAGGGGGTTTCTTATTTTATAATGGGCAGACTGATGGGCATATTTTGATAAGGGTCACGCTGATGGGCAAATTTTATGATAAGGGACATGCTGATGGGCACATTTTATGTTAAGGGCCACTCTAATGGGCATATTTTATGTTAAGTGCAACGCTGATGGAAACATTTTGTTTTGCCCATCAACGTTACCCTTAACATAAAAATTGCCCATCAGAGTGCCCCCTAACATAAAATGTGCCCATCAGAGTGCCCCCTAACATAAAATGTGTCCATCAGCGTGCTCCTTATTTTATGTTAAGGGTCACGCTGATGGGCAAATTTTATGCTAAGGGTCACGCTGATGGGCATAATTAATGCTAAGGGTCATGCTGATGCGCATATTTTATGCTAAGGGTCACGCTGATGGGCACATTTTATGCTAAGGGTCACTCTGATGTGCCCAACAGAGTGCCCCCTAACATAAAATGTGCCCATCAGCGTGACCCTTAACATAAAATAAGGGGAACGCTGATGGGCATATTTTATGTTAAGGGGCACTCTACTGGGCATATTTTATGTTAATAGCAACGCTGATGGACACGTTTTGTTTTGCCCATCAGCAGTGTGCCCCTTAACATATAATGTGCCCATCAGAGTGCCCCCTAACATAAAATGTGCCCATTAGCGTGCCCCTTATTTTATGTTAAGGGTCACGCTGATGAGCATATTCTATGTTAAGGGTCATGCTGATGGGCACATTTTATGTCAAGGGGCACTCTAATGGGAATATTTTATGTTAAGAGCAACGCTGATGGACACATTTTGTTTTGCCCATCTTTCTGAGTCATAGCACAGACTTGAGATTCGGACCTCGGCCCAAAGAAAATTTTAGCGAATGGACCTCCTTATATGAACGGGCATCACTGTTCTATCTGGAGCGATGCGACCGCGTCATTTAGCTAATGCTTTTGTTTCCCACCCTCCACCGCTGTCGTTACAGAGCAGAGGGGGACGGTGGGAGGAGGGACAATTCTGAACCGGGGGTGGGACCAGCACTGCCTGGAGAGAGCCAGCTGCCTGAATTAACTTTTCACATTAACCAGGAGATGATTGGCTGCTAGGAGGCGGTCCTAGCAACCAATCACCAGCTTCCTAATATGAAAGGTAAACCCGGCAGCTCCCGCACCCCATCCAGTGCTGTTGGGCCTCTGTCAGGATTGTTCCACCTTTTCCCCTCCTCTGTGTGTAAGGTAGGAGAGTGAAGGAGAGAAATGACATGGCTGTGAACTTGTGAAGGATGGGGAGCAGGGTCATGTAAAGGAGGCAGTGCTGTGTGGGAGGAGGTGGGGTCATTTAAAGGGGGGATGTGAAGGGGGCAGTGCTGTGGGGGGAATGTAAAGGGGGCAGGGGGGATGTTAAAGGGGCAGTGCTGTGGGGGGAATGTAAAGGGGGCAGGGGGGATGTGAAGAGGGCAGTGCTGTGGGGGGAATGTAAAGGGGGCAGGGGGGATGTTAAAGGGGCATTGCTGTGGGGGGAATGTAAAGGGGGCGGGGGGGATGTGAAGAGGGAAGTGCTGTCGGACAAATGTGAAGGGGCAGTGCTGTGTGGGGATATGAAGAGGGTTTTCCTTTGGGGGGGATGTGAAGGGGGCAGTGCTGTGGGGGTGGGGGGTGAAGGGGGCAGTGCTGTGGGGGGATATGAAGAGGGTTTTAACTGAGTATCACTAACGAGTCACATGACACCAGGGAGGGAAAATGGCTAATTGGGCCCAATTTGGACATTTTCACCTAGGGGGTGTACTCACTTTTGTTGCCAGCAGTTTAGACATTAATGGCTGCGTGTTGAGTTATTATAAGGGGACAGCAAATTTACACTGTTATACAAGCTGTACACTCACTACTTTACATTGTAGCAAAGTGTCATTTCTTCAGATTTTTTTCATCACATGAAAAGATAGAATAACAGTTTTTGCAAAAATGTGAGGGTTGTACTTACTTTTGTGAGATACTGTATAAAACTCATCACAATTATTTAAAATAAAAATGATAATTATTTAAAAAATAAAACCTCTTCCATTGTGTCTGATTTTGTGTACATTGAAAATAAATAGAGAGCTAACACTTAATCTGAGCCGACCATAAAGGATTGCTTCACCTTTTAGCTAAGAATAATAAATGGGAATTTTTAGCAGTTAAAAAAATGTACATTTACTTTTTTTTTTGTTTTAGGAGCCTGTGAAGCATTGGACCTGAGATTAGCAGATCCCTGGTACCATGCAGGTCTCCTTCACACTGACAGTTAAAAAAAAAAAAAAATCAGTTGGCAGCTAAGAGAGAGTTGGGGGGGGGGGGGGGAGTGAAAGCTCCAAGATTTACAGTTTGTTTCTCTTGATTAAAAAATCTGCAGATTGCTGTTTACAAGACAAAAGCCAGCAATGTTCATGGCAATCCCTATACAGGTGTACATATGGGGGAGGGGGGTGACCTGTCATCAATATCCATGGCAATCCCTATACAGGTGTACATATGGGGGGTGACCTGTCATCAATAGGAAAGAAGGATCCAATAAAAGGGTGTCAGTTATCTTGTATCTATCAATATCCACAATACTTACCAATCCCAGTGTCTGTATTTCGGTGAGGTCTATTGGCTTTACGGCCGGAACCAATAGATCTAACAACGGCTCTGAAGCAGCCGCGCACAAAAGCCCGAGCCTTCTTCATTTTGCTGGGCTTCTTGGTTGGAGTATCTGCAGGCTGGTCACTAATATCTCCTTCCATAGCTGCTCTTCCTATGGTGGGTTTCTCTTTGGTGTTTTTCAGAGAAACAATCTGTTTACATTTAAATTGGTTCATTATTAAGAATAATGAAACACGCTTTAAACGTACAACAATGAAATCACAATGAAATTGAATTCAAATGAAATCAAATCCAATGAAATCGCAAGAAATATCTCAGCTGAATCAGCAGAGATGTAGACAGGTCTTCACTGGTCAGCAAACACTTGTCTACAGAACATTCTCTCCTGCAGCAGCTCCTTATATAGGCTGAGCTCTGAGGTCTGGTCATGTGACCTTTTTTTCTCATGATGACTCAGCAAAAAAAATAACTGACGATTTTTCTTAAAGGAGCCTCGTCCTTGTTTGTGAGCTGTGTGAATTCAGCCTGTAGGCTCAGTATACAGATCTAATAGGGATACGGCTCCTGTAATAACATGTTTTTCTTGAAGTGACAGTTATTTTGATTGAGATTTAACCCTTACAGTCCCATGGCTGAAATAAAGGTCTGTATTCCTATAACACAGTGAATATAGCCTTATAAATCCTCCCTAGAATCAAAATCAAAATCAAATATTCTCATTTCTTGCCCGCTTCTCTTTTATTTGATCATTCTTACAAACCAATTATTTTCCATTTTAACCCTTTACATGCCAATCCATTTTTTCCCCTTTCAGGTTTTAACCCTTTCAATACCAAACTATATATTTCATTTCTTTTTAAACCTTTAACTGTAAAACCAATGCCTTCCCCCTTTTTCATTTATTAACCCTTTCACTGCCAAATCTTTTTTTTTTTTTTTTTTTCATTTCTTGCCCATATGTTAAAATATAAATAAAGGAAAATGTTTTTATTTTTAGTTTTGCATGGAGTGGAGAGGGATTAGAACACCTGTTAGGTTTTTATCGCTGTGTGTGCCCCGTTTAGGGATATTCACCCTATTTGTGTTTCATGTTTACCGTTATCACCCAAAGTGAAAGAAAATTCCAATATTTGGGTTGTCACTAGAAGCAGAATTAGCTGGTAAATCTTCCAATGGGGACACTAGTTCTGGTGACACCCTGGGATTATGTCATTTTGGGGTATTTCTCTAACTTCTGTTTTTGGCTATGGGACAGGAAGTGAAGGGAAATCTCCCCAATGGGGACACAGAAGGCAAAGTAACCCTGACAGAGGTTATATCCCTGCCTTACACTATTCTAAATAGGAAAAAAATTGTCTTTAGTTCTATTTCAACTTTTAACTTGTATGTGGGGGATGATGGGGAGTCTGAAAGAGGGGGCTTACACATGGGGCTCAGTGGGGGTGTAGTGTCTGCAGACACGAGCATCTGCTACTTTCAGAGAGGGGGAGGGGTGAGTGCTCAGATAGTCATTTTAAGGGTCATTTTAACCCCTTCACTGTTTATGTATTTTCATTTTTGCACGTGTGCTAACTGCTCATTTCTGCCTTCAAAACATTCCATAGTTTGTGAATATGATGAAGGCTCCAGTCACACCTCTGACATACACCTGTATGGGAAACACCGATTTTTTTCAAGCGTTTTTTTTTTTTTTACCCAGCAAGCATAGAGCAGTCTACTGATTTCAAAGTGGCTGCCCTATGTGCGACAAACATGGCAAAGTAGTGCATGGCATATTCCGGGTCACTTTTTTTATTGTTCTCGATGAATTGTTCTCAGCGATACCTCACATGTGTGGTTGGAATTCTCTTCTGCGCGTGAGTACTGAGGGATCCGGGCACTAAAGGATTTTTTTTCCTTCTCTATTTTATTCTTTATTTTACACTGTCCCTTTTCATTTTTGTCACTTTTATTCCTATTACAAGGAATGTAGATATCGCTTGTAATAGAATACAAGGATAAGGATGACAGGTCCTCTTTTTGGGGAGCTCTAGGGTCAAAAAGACCCCAAATCTCTTCTTTACCTTTAACCACTTCCCCCAAATGTACGTACCCGTACGTCCTCGGGTTTATACTGGGATGGTGGGTGCACCTACAGGCATCATCTCTGTATCATTGTTTTCAGCCAGCAAATTCTCTACAAGGTAGAAGTGATCTGAAGAGCCAATTAGCCACTTGAACCTCGATCACTTCTAGGGGTGGCGGAAGGGGGTCCCACTCCTCTCCCCCGCCCCCGTCTCTCCAGTCTCATCGCAGAGGCTGGGAGCAATGCGGCCGGCGGCGATGGCTGTCCTGTACAGAGAGAGAGAAACTGACGTCATTCCCCTCTCTCTGTAACCCTGGAAACCGGGAGCCACGAGTATTCATCACTTCCTGGTTCCGCCCCCTTTGTTTACCTGTCCACCAATGGCCGGAGAAGCAGCTGATCGGACCAATCTCAGTCTGTTTGGCTGCATTGGGGGCCAGAGGAGAGATTTGGGGTCTAATAGATCCCAAATCTCTCCATAAAGAGGACCTGTCACAGCCCATGCTGTCACAGGAGATGTTGTTCATCCCTTGTGATAGCAATGAAGTTATTACAAAAAATAAATAAATAAATAAAAAAAGTGTAAAAAATATATATATATTTTTAAAATAAAATAAATAATAAAAAAATGAATAAAGCGCCCCCGTCCCACCGTGCTTACACAGAAATGCGAAGTCATACGTTACTCCCGCACACATATGTAAATGGTGATCGCACCACACATGTGGGGTATTGTCGCGAACGTCAGAGAGACAGCAATAATTCTAGCACCAAATCTCCTGTGCAAATCTAAACTGGTAACCTGTAAAGGAATTTAAAGTGTTGCCTATGGAGAATTTTAAGGTCAGTTTAAGGTCAGTGGTTTGCTGCCATTCAACGGGCAGGCACAATTTTAAAGTGTGACATGTTAGGTATCTTTTTACTCGGCGTAACATTATCTTTCACAGTATGTAAATAATTGGGCTAACTTTACTGTTTTTTTTCCAAAAAAATTGCGTTTGACATACCGTGTGACATAAAAAATTGCAACATACACCATTTTATTCTATAGGGTCTCTAGTAAAAAAAATTTCTAGCAAAAAAAAGTAGATTTTTACATGTAGGAGCGAAGTGTCAGAATAGGCTTGGGAAGGAGGTGGTTAAAAGCAAATGATAACAAAAAAATGTTTTTTTTTCGCTTTAAAAAAAAAAAATGTATTTCCAGCCTGGACTGGAAGTCACGTCATGATTTCGCTCTGGTCCTCCAAGGTTGTAGAGTGGATGAAAGAGTACCGACTCTTTGATGGGTTATGGGAGCTGCTGGCCGCACCATCAGATCATTTCTCAGGTGAAGTGGCGGAAACGGTAAGCCCGAGAAATACCGGCGAGTGTTTCATGAGCCGCTTGGAGCGGTTTCATGAGAAAGCCAGGTACTGGGGTTATGGATGATATTTTCAGCTATAATCCCGGTAAACCACTTGCAGATCACAACGGATATATATACGTATTGCGGTTGGCAAGTTGTTAAAATAAATCTCATATAAGCTTTAAAACGCTAATGTCATGTTATGCAGCTTTTATTAACCCCTTACTTACTGGGCACCTAAACCCCCTTCCTACCCAGGCCAATTTTCAGCTTTGAGGGCTGTCACTCTTTGAATGACAATTGCACGGTCATGCTACACTGTACCCATATGACATTGTTTTTTTTTTTTTCACAAAAATACAGCTTTCTTTTGGTGGCATTTAATCACTACTGGGGTTTTTATTTTCTGCTTAACAAACAAAAAAAGACCAAAAAAAAACAGTTTGTATAATTTTCATAAAATTTTGCAAACAGGCAATTTTTCTCCTTCACTGATGTGTGCTAATGACGCCGCATTGATAGGCTGCACTGATGGGAACTGATGAGGTGGCACTGGCGGGCACTGATCAAGAGGCACTGATGTGGCTGCACTTATAGGCGGCACAGATGGGCACTGGTAGGTGGCACTGATAGGCAGAGCTGAAGGGAACCGATAGGTGGAACTGATGATCACCTATAGGTGGCACTGAGGACATTGATGATCACTGATAGGTGGCACTGATAGGCAGAACTGAAGGGAACTGATAGGTGGCACTGATGGGCACTGGTAGGTGTCACTAATGATGCTGCACTGAAAGGTGGCACTGATAGGCAGAACTGAAGGGAATTGATAGGTGGCACTGATGATCACTGATAAGTGGCACTGATAGGCACTGGTAGGTGGTACGTAGTGTAGGGTGACCAGATGTCCCCGGTTTCCGGGGACAGTCCCCGTATTGAGGACACTGTCCCCGGTCCAAGTCTGTCCCTGGTTTTGTCCCCGGACTCAGGGCCAGATTAATGTAAACAGGGCATTCCATGCTGGCTGAGAAACAGCCTGGTGGCTCAGATGCAGACGCCCCACTGCCGCTCCTGCTGCTGTTCAGTGGAAGAGAAGCAGAGCCAAAAATTGACTGTGTGGAGGGCTGAGAATGGGAGATGAGTAGATGGGAGGGGGGGGGGGGTACTGTTTGTACACAGGTGATGGCAGTGGGGGGGCAGGGGTCACAGCTGATACAGCTGCATGGAGAGATGGAGAGTTTAGCTATTGTGGGGGAAGGGCTAACAGATGGCTGCAGAGATAATCATATAATATACAATAATGTGAGAAGGGTGCAGCTATGGATGTGGAGGTAGAAGTGTCCTCTGTGCATAGCAAGCCTATGAACCCTGCACTCTATGCCTAACACCCTCCTGTATATTATGTAGTCCTGTGCCCAGCGCTCTGTGTATTATGTAGTCCTGTGCCTACCGCTCTGTGTATTATGTAGCCTGAGTTTTCTGATGTATACAGTATATTTTCTGCACTATGCACCATACTAATATGATAGTAAGTGACTACAGGGCATACAAAGGGTACAACAACTGTTGTCAGGTCCACCGAGGTGACCAGTCATGGCTTCATCCTACTTATCTACCTGGATATATGAATAGGCAGCAACATTTATCAATGTGGGGGAATTTATAAAAAAAAAAAAAAAGACACCAGCCTTCTTTAACAACAGCATTTTTTCTGCACATGTGCATGAGACCCTATGGCATAAGGCCCCATTCATGTTTGGGATTAGGGATGTTAGTGATTAGATGCGGAAGATCCAGCGGGACTTCTTGGCTAGATGCAGGCAGAAGCCCCATTGAAATCAATGGGAGGCTAAGTGTGCTAACAAGATCACTTCCTCTTGTCTATAGTGACCAATCAGCTTCCAGGCTTTCTTTCATCCTTTTCTGACTTAGGCTTGGTTCATACTGCCGCCACTTGGGATCTAACTTGTGAGACTTCAAGTCGCGTGACATGTGAAATCCCATTTTAGTCAATGAGAGCTGTCTTGATTAGCACTTCTGAAGTCACTCTGACTTTTAGAGAAGGTTCCTGTACTACTTCAAGGCGACTTCTATCCGACTTGTGGCCATAGACTTTAATGGAAGTCACCTCTAAGTCGGATCCTCATGTTAACTGATGTGATTTGGTTCTGACATACATAAAGATTACCCAGGTATTCCGTGAAGTTGCTTCAAGTCACTTGAAGTTGCCTGGCAAAGTGGCACTATAAGTCATGCGACTTTCAGGTCACGGCAGTGTAAACCAAGCCTTATATCTGCTATTTAGAGTGGGACTCTGCTCACCTCGACTCCAATTATGTGATGTCCATGAGCACGCTCGTCAGCTGCTGACATCCTTTACCTGTCTTCTTCTGGGTTCAGATCTTCTGCTGTTTTGACTGGTTGAGCGGGGATGACATCAATCCCAGGTGTGCGCTGGTTCAGCATGGGTACCACCTGTGGATCATCCACACTCTGCACCAAAGCCTTTGTAGCCAGTTATGACAACCCACCCATCACCAGGGAACCCGAGACCAAGGATACAGTTGTCTCCACCTCTACATTGACCAATGACATTGGCCAAGTTTATTTTGGTTCCACAACTATGTGCTACACACAGGTCAACTTAACTCACACAAGAATCAAGGAGCCTTCCCACCACTCAACCACTATAGCACAGGAGAGTCCAAGGGCTCAGCAATGTCAGTGATCTCTAATAAAAGGATAGACTACATTCTCAGTGCTGTCAGCAGTCTCTAGTGAATGGATAGGCTGTATTCTCAGTGATATCACCGGTCTCTAGTGAATGGATAGGCTGTATTCTCAGTGATGTCACTGGTCTCTAGTGAATGGATAGGATATATTCTCAGTGATGTCACTGGTCTCTAGTGAATGGATAGGCTGTATTTTCAGTGATGTCACTGGTCTCTAGTGAATGGATAGGCTGTATTCTCAGTGATGTCACTGGTCTCTAGTGAATGGATAGGCTGTATTCTCAGTGATGTCACTGGTCTCTAGTGAATGAATAGGCTATATTCTCAGTGATGTCACTGGTCTCTAGTGAATGGATAGGCTGTATTCTCAGTGATGTCACTGGTCTCTAGTGAATGGATAGGCTGTATTCTCAGTGATGTCACCGGTCTCTAGTGAATGGATGAGCTGTATTTTCAGTGATGTCACTGGTCTCTAGTGAATGGATGAGCTGTATTCTCAGTGATGTCACTGGTCTCTAGTGAATGGATAGGATATATTCTCAGTGATGTCACTGGTCTCTAGTGAATGGATAGGCTGTATTCTCAGTGATGTCACTGGTCTCTAGTGAATGGATAGGCTGTATTCTCAGTGATGCACTGGTCTCTAGTGAATGAATAGGCTCTATTCTCAGTGATGTCACTGGTCTTTCTGAAATTCTGATATTTCAGTGCGTTACGTGCCATTTAGCGCAGCATATTTCTGTGCGTTACATGGCGTTTACCGCAGTATAGTTCTGTGCATTAGTGCACGTTTAACGCAGTATATTATTGTGCGTTACGTGCTGTTTAATGCAGTATATTTCAGTGCATTACGTGCTGTTTGGCGCAGTATATTTCTGTACGTTACATGCCGTTTAACGCAGTATATTTCTGTGCGTTACATGCCATTTAAACGCAATATATTTCAGTGCGTTACGTGCCGTTTAAACGCAGTATATTTCAGTGCCTTACATGCCGCTTAGCGCAGTATGTTCTGTGCGTTACATGCCATTTAACACAGTATATTTCTGTGCGTTACGTGCTGTTTATTGCAGTATATTTCAATGTGTTATCGCATGTTTACAGCAGTATATTTCTGTGCGTAGTGCACGTTTAATGTAGTATATCTCTGTGCGTTACATGCTGTGTAATGTAGTATATTTCTGTGCGTTACTGCGCATTTACCGCAGTATATTTCTGTGAGTTACTTCTATCCAACGTCTGCGGGAGAGACACCAGAATTTATCCAAAAAATCTCTCAAGCCGTTGCCTGCAAAATAAAGAAAGCTTACAGGAAAAATGTCATAATTTGTTTGGCTTTATAAATGCAATTATTTCTGCAGCAGCTTCTATACACATTACAGATGCGCCACTTTACAGGTAGACTAAGAGGACCCCCCAGGCATTATATTTAAAGGAATTTTTCATTTTTGTTGTTATTTCTCATTTTGATGCATTCACTTTAGGCATCAATAAAACACTGCTCATTTAAAAATGACGTTTTTTACAAACTTTTTTTTCATTGATAGATGTCCCCCAGGGCAGTACCAGGACCCTCATAACAATTGTATGCCCAATTACTTGCATATAAACCTTCAAAATGGGCACTTTTGATTTTTCCAGTTCTGGTCCCATAGACTTCACAGGGGTTTGTTACTCGGTTCCAAACTTTCGCGATGTTCGAAAGTTCTGGTGCAAACTGAACAGGGGGTTGTTCGGCCCATCCCTACTATAGACCTGTGAGAGAAACCTCAGATAGAAGTTACCATCCTTTGCCTTGAGATGTGACTAAAGAGCCCTCAAACTCAAATAAAACCTAGCAAGGCATGGCAGCTTCTATCGGAGGCTTCTCTCACAGGTCTAAAACTTTGTGGTAGTTTCACTTAATGCCTTGACAGTCATGATGAAGGCCGGCTGGGGCTTGGTCACTTCCTAGCTTCAGTCAGGTTATAGTACTCTGAAAAGACAATAGGTCATTGTAAATGCTACAGCTCACTGATCTGTTTAAAGGAAGATTTCAGGTTATAAAACATTGCTTTAAAATTGTCTCTCTCCAGCTGAAAATCTGAAATGCAGCAGTACTCATGTATTATAGCTGTGCGTGTAATCTGAGCTCCAGCTATTTAGTTACATACAAACAAACTGAATATCCGCGCTACCAGTGTAAGCAGCTGTCATAAACCACGGTGTGATCAGAAAATGAAATATAAAATACAGCGCTGAAAATGAAATCCTATGCATATATGGAAAAGTAAATACAATCGAAAATAGCGATAAAATTCTGGAACAGTCCAATCCACCCATGCATCATGGCAAGTGAAGAGATCCGTCTAATAGGTGCTTGAAAAAAGTGAGAACCTCCACCACATGTATAGTGACCAATTGGCCTCTTACCGAATACAGGTGACCAATGCTCTCACAAAGGTCAACAACGCTTTTGCTCAAGGCAGGACGACCAGATTCCCAAAATGATGACAGAAGCTCCTAGATTTCTTGGATCTCCTTCCAAGGATAGGATCTATCATGCAGTGTCCCTCTCAAACATGGAATAGAGACAGGGAAAGACCATGGTGCAGTATGTTCCAAGTAAAAGCGTTTATTTAAAATAAAATGCACTCACCACACGTAAGAACATGAGGGACCTTAAGAATAAATTTCAATGATCGCTGGCGGGCGATGCATTCAAACCGGCTTGTGACGTCGACGCTGACAGCTCCGCCTACATGTTTCGCAGGCAACTGCGTCATCAGGGGGGGGAGGGAGCAGCGTAATAGACGTCTTATATAGATCAATGGAAACCGGAAGTGCAAGCGGTCAATCGGCACGCCCTCCGAGGTTACACAGGAAGTGAAACCACGTATGGACCGCATTGCGACACCGGAAGGGGTTCTCAGACCTTAGAGCTAGAGGCTGATGAACCGGAAGTGTGCCTTCGTTCCGGAAACAAAACAAATGGTCATCTCCCGGAGAGATACATCCACCTACCCCGGGAAAGATCATTAGGCAATAACTCATTAAACATGAATAAAAAAGGGTATATGTCCACAAATGGGAAATATTACCAAAAGTATATCAAAAAAAATTAATTGTTGTAAACAGCCCCATAGACCATCCAAGGACCCATGGGAGCTAGTATGTAAAACCGGAAGTAGATCTCCAAACCCAAAACGGGGAAGAGATACAAGAATTAAAATCAAAAAGAGTCGAGGTCACAAGCCAGAAGAATTATCAATATAACAAACATATACAATGGTGATATAAAAATCCAAAAAGTATACAATAACTCAAAGCATACAAGTTAAAAGGATGTGTACAGTCTAACACAACTTGATATAAAATTCAGAATCAGAAAATGATTCTATACCAGCATGTTAATCCATAACAACATAGAACACAATGTCCAAGGTTAACTGTTATTAATGAATGAATTAAGATCCAGGTCTACATTCAAACCAGATGGCCTAAGGCATTTGAGGAGATAAATCCATCGGGTTTCTAACTGTGAGATGCCTCTACGTAGGTGGCCACCCCGCCAGTTAGATTGGAAAAGATCAATGACCATAAATGAGGTCCCTGTAGGGTCCCTCCCATGGTATTTGTCATAATGTTTGGATAGGTTGTGCTTCGGAAAACCCCTGCGAATATTGCCGATGTGCTCATTCATTCTCACCCGAAACTCCCTAATGGTACGCCCTACATAATGTAGCCCACAGGGACAGGTGATTAGGTACACTACATTTTTTGTGCTGCATGTTGCAAAACATTTGATGTCATAGGTTAAACCCGTCGCATTGCACAAAAATTGAGTGTACTTCCGCTGTTTCAAATGATTAATTGAACAGACGGCACAACGTCTGCAAGGGTAAAACCCATCTCTGTCAAAAAAGAATTTAGGTCTAGTGGGAGGATCAATGATGTTCGGTGCTAGCCTTAACCTTAATGGGGGGGCACCCCTAAAGACAACCGGGGGCTGGTCTGGAATTAAAGAACCCAGAACCCTATCACTCTTCAAAATGCCCCAATGTTTGGTCAAAATTCTTTTCACCAAAAAATGGTGAGAAGAATAGGACGTAAAAAAGGAAAAACGAGGTGAAAACCTAGTAGTCTCCCCCACTGGCCCGTTAATAGGTAAAACCTCCCTCTCAGGGTACAAGATTAGATTCCTATCCATCTCTGCAGTGGCACGAATGGCGGAGTCAAGTTCATCTGATCCATAACCTCTGTCCAGGAATCGTTCTTTTAGTATCTTGGCCTCCTCAAGGAAGTCCTGCAACAAAGTACAGTTTCTCCTGAGTCTCCGAAACTGACTTTTAGGGACACCTTTTAGCCATGGTCTATGATGACAGCTCTCTAGGCTGATGAACCCATTACGGTCCGTTTCTTTAAAAAACGTAGATGTGATTAGTTTATTGTCCTGGACCCGAATCCTCAAATCCAGAAAACTAATCTCCTCACTACTAATGTCATGTTTCAGGGCTATGCCGCGATCATTGTTGTTCAGAGTGGAAAAAAAGGACTCTAGAGAGTCCCTATCTCCACCCCAAATCAACAATATATCGTCGATATAGCGCCCCCAATATAGAAGTTCAGGGATGTTCTGTCCATAAATGACTTCACCTTCCCACCTGGCCATGAAGAGGTTAGCCATTGAGGGGGCAAATTTCGCCCCCATGGCTACACCTCTGCACTGCACATAGTGGGTACCACCAAACCAGAAAAAATTATGCCCCATCGCATAATCCATAAGGTTAAGTATGAACTCCTGTTGTTTTCTAGGAAGAGACGCATCCTCCCGAAGAAAATATTGTACAGCCTCTCGTCCATGATGGTGAGAGATAATCGTGTAGAGAGAATTCACATCCGCTGTTGCCAGCAGAAGGTCCTCTCTCCACTCAAAAGAATCCAGAGATCTAACCACCTGGGTGGTATCCCTGATGTATGATGGCATAGTGGTGACAATGGGTTGGAGATAATGATCTATATAGCGCCCTACTTTAGATGTGATAGAGTTTATGCCACTAATGATATTTAGTTACATAAACAGGCTACAATACACATTCAATTTAAAGTGGACCTTTCACAAAAACATCAAGTTCCCCTAATTTAGTGAGGGGCACCTTCCCCTTGCTGAACACTTCACGCAGTGCTGCATACAGTAGGAGGCAGTGCTGCATACAGTAAGGTGCAGTGCTGCATACAGTAGGAGGCAATATTGCATAGAGTAGGGGGCAGTGCTGCAAACAGTAAGGCGCAGTGCTGCATACAGTAAGAGGCAATGCTGCATACAGTAAGGTGCAGTGCTACATACAGTTGAGAGCAGTGCTGCATACAGTAAGGCACAGTGCTGCATACAGTAGGAGACAGTGCTGCATACAGTAAGGTGCAGTGCTGCATACAGTAGGAGGCAATATTGCATACAGTAGGAGGCAATATTGCATACAGTAGGGGGCAGTGCTGCATACAGTAAGAGGCAGTAGGGGATATGGTATACCTGCGCTATGGAGTTATACCAACAATTCATCACCCCTATTTAGTAAGGTGCAGTGCTGCATACAGTAGGGGGCAGTGCAGCATACAGTAGGGGGCAGTGCTGCATACAGTAAGAGGCAGTGCTGCATACTGTAAGGTGCAGTGCTGCATACAGTAGGAAGCAGTGCTGCATACAGTATGGGGCAGTGCTGCCTCCAGTAGGAGGCAATGCTGCCTACAGTAAGATGCAGTGCTGCATACAGTAAGGTGCAGTGCTGCATACAGTAGGAGGCAATACTGCATACAGTAAGGCACAGTGCTGCATACAGTAAGAGGCAATGCTGCATACAGTAAGGTGCAGTGCTACATACAGTTGAGAGCAGTGCTGCATACAGTAAGGTGCAGTGCTGCATACAGTAGGAGGCAATATTGCATACAGTAGGAGGCAATATTGCATACAGTAGGGGGCAGTGCTGCATACAGTAAGAGGCAGTAGGGGATATGGTATACCTGCGCTATGGAGTTATACCAACAATTTATCACCCCTATTTAGTAAGGTGCAGTGCTGCATACAGTTGAGAGCAGTGCTGCATACAGTAAGGCACAGTGCACCATACAGTAGGGGGCAGTGCTGCATACAGTAAGAGGCAGTGCTGCATACTGTAAGGTGCAGTGCTGCATACAGTAGGAGGCAGTGCTGCATACAGTATGGGGCAGTGCTGCATCCAGTAGGAGGCAATGCTGCATACAGTAGGATGCAGTGCTGCATACAGTAAGGTGCAGTGCTGCATACAGTAGGAGGCAATACTGCATACAGTAGGGGGCAGTGCTGCATACAGTAAGGCACAGTGCTGCATACAGTAAGAGGCAATGCTGCATACAGTAAGGTGCAGTGCTACATACAGTTGAGAGCAGTGCTGCATACAGTAAGGCACAGTGCTGCATACAGTAGGAGACAGTGCTGCATACAGTAAGGTGCAGTGCTGCATACAGTAGGAGGCAATATTGCATACAGTAGGAGGCAATATTGCATACAGTAGGGGGCAGTGCTGCATACAGTAAGAGGCAGTGCTGCACATTGTAGTGGGCAATGCTGCATACTGTAAGGTGCAGTGCTGCATACAGTAGAAGGGCAGTGCTGCATACAGTAGGGGGCATAGAAAAGTGAAGGCAGAAAAAAACAGAGTAGCCCATTTTTTTTTTCGTTAACTTTTTTGTCTGACTATAGATCTATGTTTGTCCCAACTATGTTTGAAGCAGGGGCGTAACTACAGGGGTTGCAGGGGTTGCGATTGCTACCGGGCCCCATGCTCCAGGGGGCCCAGTAGCAAACCAGTGGGTGAACTTCCAGGATTGCAAAAGTCACACTTGCGACCGGGCCCTGGCATTGCACCACTGTGGGGAGGCCCAAAGATTGCAGGAAGGGAGCCCACTGCAGAACTTGTGAAAGGATCCTGCTGCGGGACCGTAATAAAAGGCCATGCAATGAGAGTAAAGAGCCCCAGGATTAGTGGGAAGAGCCCTGGGCTTGAAGGGAAGGGCCCCGGCCAGGGATCTGGGGGGGCCCTTCATGGTTTCTTGCATCGGGGCCCTGAAGGCTCTAGTTACGCCTCTGGTTTGAAGCCATTTTAGTGTGGACTGTAACGCTACTGCTGGTATTTTATTCCAAGCATCAGCTACCATTTGTTCTTGATTTTGGATTCATATTGAAAAAACTGCCCTCCTGAACCTTATTCACCCACTTGATGTATTTAAAGGTTTCAATCAAGTCTCCCCTTTCCCCCTTTCCCTTCTTTCCCCCAGACTGTACCATAGTTGCCAACATTTGAAAAACATTTCCAGGGACACTTTGCAGCACAGCTATCAATTACTTACCACACCCACTTCCCTGAAGCTCCGCCCACTCTGCATAATTAATCTCCGCCTACTTATCAGATTATAGGGTCTACTTCATAAAGAGAGAATTACAGGAAATTGAAAAGGGAATTGAAAACTTAAGGCCAAAGTAGCAGAGTTGGAATAATTCTCCCATTCAGCTGCACTACTTCTGCCTAAAGTTTAAAATTCTCATCACAATTTCCTGCAATTCTAAAGTGTGAAATGTGCTCAGGTGTGACCATAGAAAAAATGGAATATGTAAATATAAATAAAGTGCAAGGTGTAAATAAGTATGATTATACTATCTGATATAATTAGGTTTTGTTGTACTTATTTACACCTAATACTTTATTTAGATTTACATATTCCATTTTTTGTATGGTCACACCTGAGCACATTTCACACTTTATTCACCTGTCTTTGAATTCAGCCCTCTGTAGGGTGATAATTTTCATTTACATAAAACAATGTAGCATCCTTTCCTTCCTAACACATTACCCAGTCCATACCAGTATAGATCCTAACACATTACCCAGTCCATACCAGTATAGATCCTAACACATTACCCAGTCCATACCAGTATAGATCCTAACACATTACCCAGTCCATACCAGTATAGATCCTAACACATTACCCAGTCCATACCATCCTAACACATTACAGAGTCCATACCAGTATAGTCCATACCAGTATAGATCCTAACACATTACCCAGTCCATATTATCCTAACACATACCAAGTCCATACCAGTATAGATATCCAGCATGAGATTTTTCCCATTGAGGATTGAGGTCTGTTTTCATTTTTTTGAGCAATATATATATATATATATATATATATATATATATGCATACACATACACGGATATGTACACACATTTATCTAGAGCTAGAAAACTATATATATGTATCAATTAACAGGTGTATAAATTATATCTATAAAAAAACATTATTGATAGTAGTAATTAATGGAGTGTGAGGCCTCCAGCTTGTCGGAAGGTGCTCTGCCTCCCCCTGCTGGCGGATTTTGGAAAGTGCACCATGCTGACACCCTGCCTTCAGTGACACGTTAAATTTGCGACAGGCGGGAAGAGTGAGCGGGCACAGAGAGAGAGACAACCTGCTGCCAGAACTACAACTCCTAGCTGGGGTGAGAGCGACACTGTGTGGCACAAAAAAAAAAAATTTTTTTTTTTTTTTAAATGATTTACATTGTCCCTGATTAACAGGGATAAATGTAAAATACCCGGGACAGGCTCCTATTTGCCGGGATTGTCCCGGGAAAAACGGGACAGTTGGCAGGTATGCACTACTCTTATACAAGCTCAAGCCTGTGTGAAACTGACCACTATCAGAATGGAAATAGAAGTGAAATCCTCTAAATCTTAGGGTGAATTCACACAGTGTAATGTCAGAAGTTTCACTGCATTGTAAAACACCTGTCACTGCAAGGACACCCAGGAAACAGTTGTTTTCTGTGCGTCCCATTCACACTGCAACACACCCTGGAGCTGCGCTGCCGCATGCTGTGATAAAATGCGAACATGCTACATTTTATCATAGAAAACTGTACAAAAAATATGGCACTATTCAGCAGCGCAGCACATTTTGCTGCTTTACAGCGTCATAAATGAAGTGCAGTACTGTACACTTCAAATAAAGTTTAAAAAAAAAAAACAAAGGGAGCTGTATGACGTGCTGAATCGTGTACCACACTGCCCCCTACCTGAGCCAGCAGGAACAACTGTCGGACAGGAAACTGCCGCAATGTACCTCTCCAGCAGCTCTACATTTTGTGAGAATACAGCCTTACAAAGGGGACATCTATGCGTGATATAAGACAGTTTTGATGTTCTCCTTTGTTGCCCCTGCACTCTCACCAAGAGGTTTTACTTGTGTAATTGAAATATGGAACATATATGTATGTATATATTTTATGCAAATAATGTTTGGATATATGATATGTTATGATTTGTGATATTTATATTGCCTGGACTAGAAAACAGATTTGGATAGAGATGAGTTCGAAGGACGCCCAAACTCATCGCTACTTATAGCGGAGTTCGCCCCCTCCCCCTCCAAAAATTTTAAGTCAGCAGCTACACATGCTGTAGCTTCTGACTTTTATTATTAGGACACTTACCTGTCCTGGAATCCAGCAATGTCAGCACTGCAGCCGATGTTTCCATAGGCTGTTGGGTGCTGCCACCTCTATTGCCGGTAAGGGAACCCAGGAGTGAAGCCTTGAGGCTTTACAGCTGGGTGCCTACTGCGCATGCGCGCTGCGCTCAGTAATTGGCCTGGAAGCAGAGGGAAGGGGGAGGGCCGAACCTCTGATGTACCTCTCCGCGGCGAGGTCCGACGGAAGTGGGGACAGGGTACCTGTCAAAAACAGGTACCGCTACCCCCTGAAAAGTGCCAAATGTGGCACCGGAGGGGGAGAGGAGACAGATAAGTGGAAGTTCCACCTTTTGAGTTGAACTCTGCTTTAAAGTAATTGTAAAGGCTCAAGGTTTTTTACCTTCATGCATTCTAAGTGGTCTTTCTTTAGTGGTCCAACACACCCTCTGCTGAGTAACACCTATACCTGTAATCAGTAAAGCTAATTCTTCCTGCAGATCAGAGAGCTCTAGCTCTGACTCAGAGGGGGCATGTCGGACCTCTGCAGAGAGACCACTGTTTGCATACAAAGAGCTAGGGTCCTTCTCTACAGCATACTGGCAGGGGACAGGCTTCTCTACTCAGGTTGCAGCTGCTTCCCAATGAGAATAAACTGTAAGAATGTGCATGCCATTTGATTTAAAATTAGCCACAGTATATACATGCCCATTACAATATCCACTTGCAGAATGCCCACCCGCAGTGTACTGTAGATGGGCTGTGCAGGCAAAGCTACGTACTGGTACATTGCTGCCTTTCGTCCGGGTTTATGGCGTGCACATCCTGCCTGGCTCCCACTGTGATTGTACACAACGGGAGTCTGTCAGCAAGTACCAGCCAATGATTCATGGCCAGGACCTGCTGATCGGCTGTGTCCAATCACAGCCCAGAACCCTGTGTTGACAATCAACACAGAGCTCTGTACAGAAGGAACGATCTCTCTGTTTCTTATCCCCACAAAGCAGGGATAAGAAACAAAGAAATATGTTAGTAAAAGCAGCACACTTTACATACATTTCACATAGGCACACATTTAACCCCTTGATCGCCCAAGATGTAAACCACTTCCCAGCCAGCGTCATTAGTACAGTGACAGTGTATGGTATTAGCACTGATCACTGTATTAGTTGCACACATGTCAGTGGCAGTTAGTCTGCCAGCGCCAGCTAGTGTCAGATTGGCCGCTGCACTATAACAAACCCATTATAAGTCGCTGATCACTGCCATTAGTAGTATAAAAAAAATTCCAGTATATACACTATAGCTTGTAGATGCTAGAACTTTCACGCAAACCAAAGACATGTAGCAGAATACATTTTGGGCAAAATTTATGAAGAAATTAAAATTGCATTTATTGGATTTGATTTATAGCAGAAAGTAAAATATTTTTTTTTTTTGTTTTCTTTTTCAAAAAGTCTTTTTTCATTTATATATCACACAAAATAAAAAAAAACCCAGTGGTAGTCAAATACCACCAATAGAAAGCTCTTGTGTGATAAAAATTATAGAAATGTAATTTGAGTACAGCATTGCATGAGCGTGCAATTCAGTTAATGTAGCGCAATGTTAAATAGCGAAAAATGCCCTGGTCATGACAGGTTAAAACATTTCAGAGCTTGTGATAAAGTGATAAAAAAAAAGGTTTAGTTTGGCTTTAAACACCTCCGGAAGGTTTTACCGCCTTCAGGACCAGGGAACTTTTTTTCTAATCAGCACTGCGCTACTTTAACTGGTAATTGCACGGTTATGCAATACTGTAAGCAAATTACATTTTTACACAAGCAGAGCTTTCTTTTGATGGTATTTGATCACCACTGGTTTTTCTATTTTTTCAATATAAATGGAAGAAGACTGAAAATCTTGAAAACAAAAAACCCAATATTTTCTACTTTCTGTTATAAAACATTTTTTAAATAAAATCAAACTTCTTCATAACTTTAGGCCAAAATGAATTATGCTACACTTCTTTAGTATACAAAAAAAAAATCCCAAAAGGTGTACAGTATATTGGTTTGTGTATAAGTTATGGCATCTACAAGCAATGGTGTATATATATTTGAAAAATGATCATTTCTGATGCATGCCCTATTTAATTTTTTGAGGCCCTTAAATTTCCAGAACAGTACAAATACCCCACAAATTACCCCTTTTTGGAAAGTAGACTGTCTTAGGCATGGCAAGTTTTTCATAATTTTTTTTTAAATTGGAGAAATTAAATGTGTTTGTTTTTTTATATTTTTATATATACTGTCCCCAGTGCATTGCAGCAGTTTCATCACAGTAGTTCAGTGTTACAATAGTAATGGCGCTTTTCCACTGCATGGAACCGAACGGTTCGGCTCGCTTTTGCGCTTTTCCACTGCATGGTACCGCATGGTACGGTGTTGGAACGGTTCGGTACGGCGGCGCTTTTCCACTACATGGAACCGAACGGTACAGCTCGCTTAAACAGTATCACCTCAGTTGTGGTTCCAAGAGGGCTGTACCGGTACCATATCCCACAATCCTTTGCATGCAGCCTTGACTGTTTGTCACTACAGCCACTGATTGGTCAGATAATCGTTGTTATCCCACCCACTTTACTTTAGCGTAAAAGCAAACCGTACCAAACTGTTCCAACGCTTTACCATGCAATGGAAAACCAAACAGAGCCAAGCAGGGCTGAGTGGAGCCGAGCCGGTACTCGCAGTGGAAGAGTGCCATAACACTATACTACTCAGAGGGGATCAGGGATTTTTTTTTTTTTACACTTTGATTGCTGTTACAATGACGATCATTGTAACAGCAATGTTTTCAACTGTCCTGAGCGTGAACACATTCATGATATCTGTGATTACTAAGGATGGGCCGATTACTCCCCTGTTCGGTTCGCCTCAGAACACCGCGAACGGGGGAAAAGTTTGTTCGAACATTTGAACTCCATTTAAGTCTATGGGATTCAAAAATGAAAAATCAAAAGTCCTCATTCTAAAGGCATAAATGCAAGTTATTACCCAAAAAAGTGTATGGGGGTCCGGGTACTGCCATGGGGGAAATGTACCAATGCAAAAACCTTGTTTTTAAAACTATCGTTTTTACAGGTGCAGTGATTTTAATGATGCTTAAAGTAAAACAATAAAAGTGAAAAATTCCTTTAAATATTGTGCCTGGGGGGTCCCCTTAATGTGCCTGCAAAGTTGTGCATTTGTACGATGTATAGATCTTGCTACGGCAATACTGACATTTCTAATGTTTCTTCTCCCCAGCCATGTACCACTCCTGGGGGTTTCTGGGGAATGAACCATCCCTTGAAGACTGTTGTATGTTATCCTCTACATCCATGCTGCCACAATCCTCCTCCTCCTCCTGCTCCTGTGTGTTTTGTGGCCCCGCCCGAATGATATATGCATAAAGGGGCCTTGTGAGGAAAGGAAGTCCTACTCTTCCTCCCGCTGTTCTGCCTCTAGTGCCCTGTCCACGATTCCACAAAGCTTGTGCTCCAGCAGGAAGACTAGAGGGATAGTGTTACTGATGCATGCATCGTCGTGGCTCACCTTCCTTGTGGCCTCCTCAAATGGTGACAGGACAGTGAATGCATTCTTTATCAGCAGCCACTGGCGTGGCGAAAAGAAGCCAAGCTCCCCTGAGCCTGTCCTTGTGCCATACTCACACAGGTACTCATTGATGGCCTTCTGCTGCGTGTGCAGCCGCTGCAGCATTGCCAATGTTGCATTCCACCTGGTGGGCATGTCACGATTGAGGCAGTTGGTGGGCAGGTTGAATTACCATTGAATGTCAGATCGCCGAGCACTAGCATTGTATGACCGCCGGAAATGGCCACAGACTTATCCGGCCTGCCTTTAGAAGTTCTTGTAAGCCTGGGTACCTGTTCAGGAAACACTGCGCCACCAGATTCAGGACATGTGCCAAGCATGGAACGTGTCAAGTGTCCCTGTCGGAGGGCGGAGAGAAGGTTGGTGCCATTGTCGCATACAACCATACAACTCAAGCTGCCGTGGCGTCAACCACCTCTCAGCCTGCCCCTGCAGAGCTGACAGAATCTCTGGCCCGGTGTGGCTCCTGTCCCCTAGACAGACCAACTGAAGCACAGCATGGCATTTTTTTAGCCTTACTGCTTGCGTAGCCCCTTGAACGCTTAGGAAGCTCTGCTGGTTCACAGGACAATTCAGCAGAAGAGGACATAGAGGAAGAGGAAGGGGAGGAGGGGGTGGAGTAGACAGATGTGGTAGAATCAGCACCAGTTATTTGGAGGCGTAGTGGCAGAAAAAGCTCCAGCACTGAACCCTGTCCTGCATCCTACCCAGCTGCTAGCAGGGTTACCCAGTGTGTCGTGAAAGAAATATAATGTCCCTGTCCATGCCTGCTGGACCAAGAGTCAGCAGTAATGTGAACCTTTCAGCTGACTGCTCTGTCCAACAAGGCCAAAACACTACCTTCCACATGATGGTATAGAGCTGAAATGTCCTTTTGGATCCTGCCACTGTGGTACAGCACATTCTGCAAATTTACGAAAGGGGCAGAGTCTACCAGATGAAAAGGCAGCAGTTGTAGTGGTAGATATTTGGCCAAGCTAGCATCTAGACGCTGAGCATGTGGATGGCTGGGACAGTATTTTTTTTTTTTTTTACGGTTCAGCAACTGGGGTATTGAAATTTGCCTGCTGGTCAAGTGGTGTACTGCTAGCAGATTGGGTGCAAATATCTGTGGCACTCATTGGTATACCATCATCCCTCTCAGTGCAGGTTTTTGAGAAGACATGAGGTATAGTAGGGGTACAGATCTCAGATGAGGAGAAAGGTGACTGCATGGCAGGTTGTCATATATGTTGTCAAGCATGTGGTGCCCAAGTGGCTGGTGTTCTGGCCACGCTGGATCTTCTTCAGACAGAGATTGCAAACAGCAGTGGTCTACTGTACATGTGTTGAGATGCACAAGGGGGTACAGCATTTATGTCCCTAATATTATTAGTGGTGGTGCGCCACCAAAAAAAAAAGCACCCATTTCTGGAGCTGAAGGAATAGCGTCTAAGATGCACAAGGGGGTACAGCAATTATGCCCCTAATATTATTAGTGCTGGTGCGCTACCAAAAAAAAAAAAAAACAGCCACTTCTGGAGCAGAAGGAATAGCGTCTAAGATGCACAAGGGGGTACAGCAATTATGCCCCTAATATTATTAGTGCTGGTGCGCCACCAAAAAAAAAACCAGCCACTTCTGGAGCAGAAGGAATCGCGCCTGAGATGCACAAGGGGGGCAGCAATTATGCCATTAATATTATTAGTGCTGCTGCGCAAAAAAAAAATCACTGCTGACGCAGAAGAACGCACTAGCACCTTATATGTAACATAAGAATCAGCCCTACACTACACTGCAATGGCTGATATACAGTATATATATATATATATATATATATATATATATATATATATATATATATATATAAATACTGCACTGGCAGATATATACACTGAACTTGGCTGATATATATACACTGCACTGGTTGATATATCATGCAATAGCTGATAAATATATACTGTATACTGCACTATATGATATATCCTGCAATAGCTGATAAATATATATACTGCACTATCTGATATATCCTGCAATAGCTGATATATGTATATATACTGCACTATCTGATATATCCTGCAATAGCTGATATATGTATATATACTGCATTATCTGATACATCCTGCAATAGCTGATATATGTATATATACTGCACTATCTGATATATCCTGAAATAGCTGATATATATACCATGTTTCCCCGAAAGTAAGACCTACCCTGAAAATAAGACCTACTGTTTTTTTCGGGCAGGGCTGCAATATAAGCCCTACACCGAAAATAGGCCTTAGTTTAGTGTCTGTAAAATCCTAGCATACACTTTATTACTGTTTTATATAATGTCCAGGGTGTTTCTGTAATATAATCGTGTGAAATACCTTTGGTACAGCACTGCTCGGCGCTCAGCTGATTCCCCGCTCTGCTCTTCTCCTCTTCACCCAGCTGTCAGAGGGGGATCTCAGCCCCTCCCCTCTGCAGTTTTCAAAGTGGGTCACAGAAGTGCATAGCATTATATTATAATAGTATGAAATACCTTCTTTACTTCCGTGACCCCAGCTGTCAGCGGGGGAGAAGAGAAGGAAGAGCAGCGGGAAATCAGCTAAGCGCCGAGCGGCGCTGTACCGAAGGTATTTCACACTATTATAATATAATGCTCGGCACGTCTGTGGCTGATAGGGGCTGAGATCCCCTATTGACAGCTATGAGAAGTGAAGGAGAGGAGAGCAGAGCGGGAGATTAGCTGAGCGGCGCTGTATTGAGGGTATTTCGCACTATTAGATTACAGAAACACACTGGACATTATATAAAACATTGATAAAGTGGATTCTAGGATTTTACAAACGCTAAACTAGATTCACACAGGGGATTCCTGACAGGCAGGGAGGGAGATAAGACCTACCCCCCAAAAAAAGGCCTACTGTGTCTTTTGGTGCCAAAATTGATATAAGACTCGGGGAAACCTGGTATATATACTGCACAAGCTGATTTATCCTGCAATAGGTGATATATGTATATATACTGCACTATCTGATATTTCCTGCAATAGCTGAAATATATATATACTGCACAAGCTAATATATCCTGCAATAGCTCATATATATATATATATATATATATATATATATATACGTATATATATATATATATATATATATATATATATATATATATACTAAAATATACTGCAAAAGCTGATAATTATATCAATCAGTAGACTCCAATCAGATAACACTTGGTATTCATTAGGAAAATGTGTTTATTTGATAATTTTGGATAGGAGAAGGGAATAGTTGGATACTCCAATTGAACTATTCACAACGTTTGAGGACTTCTATCTTCAAATCTCTGTCGGTAGATATGAAACAGCCAGGCTGTTAATTCACCCTGCCACTGAGATGAATGGGGTTCAGTCTCTTGTTCTCTTTACTCTCTAACAAGGTGACTTGATGGACGATATTCTATCTTCAGGACACTCTCACTAGCATGCTCTTCCTGCTGACACCCGTCCACTGAATATTCTATGAGCAGGGGTGGCCCCCCCTCAGGTCAGGCCCCTTGACACAAATTCCTGTACACACGATACTGTAGGAACAGGTCCTCCAGTGTCACCCCTCTCAGTCAGCTTCCCTGACCTCTGAGTTCAGCTCCTCGCTGCTACTCCTCAGGCCCGACCTCCTGAGGCCGCATCGCACCTCTGCAGAGGAGGAGGCAGCCGCCCCTCCCTCCGGGACTCCGCTCTCCAACGAAAGACCTCGAGCACAAGTGCTCCTGGCTTTTATACAGTATCCCAACATGCACCAAGGCGTCCTGCCCTCTGCCAATCATCAGAACTGCATCAAAAGCCCATGCACCCATTTGTCCGATTTCCTCCCACTGTCCAATATGCCTCCCTATTGGACCAGCGTGAAACACTCTCCAGACTGAATGAATTGTATACTGACCACAATGAGCAGACCTCACTAACAGATCCTGCTCTCTGGTCAGCAGAGAACAATATAAATTTACCTGCAGCTACCTGCAGACAGAGCTCAAAACCATACTTTCTTACTAGCACCTACCTAGGAGGGTGCTACATCCAGGTCCAAAACCACTTGGTAGAGCCACTAAATGACAGCGAGGGAGGCATTCTGACCACCACAGTAAGGGGAACATTATTCCCCCTGGCCACCACCAATTAAAGGGGCTTTTCACACAATAACTCCCAATAGACAAATTTTAGCTGGGAGACTTGAAAATTTTTTCAACGGTTCCTCGGGTGTAAGGTTGAGATAGTCTACTTACATTACTCTCTAAGGCAGTTTTACCCATTTCCGGACCGCCCGCCGCAGTTTTACGTCGGTACTTTGACGTTAAATACCGGGGTTATGGCAGCTATCTGTATTCCATTTGCGAATAATCACTTGAACAGCTGTCTCCTTCTCACCAAGCTTCTTGCTGATGGTCTTGTAGCCCATTCCAGCCTTGTGCAGGTCTACAATCTTGTCCCTGGCGTCCTTTGACAGCTCTTTGGTCTTGCCCATGATAATGGCTTTGAATGGAAGAAAGATTCTGTAGACAGGTGTCTTTTATACACATAAAAATAAATAAAAATGGTCTAGCACTGTCAAATGCAAACACCTCCATCCCGAATTGAATACAAATTAGAAAAAAGGGGTGCCCTTATGGGACTTTGAATGAGGTGGATGCAATAAATGAACATGAATGTAAAATAGCAGGTTTATTAAGTAGAAAATGTACAATGAATGTATAATACATATTACAAAACATCAATACAAAGCACAAGGGCGTCCACCATTATTGATGTTCATTCTTACTGCGGGTTTTATTCATATATTTTGTGAATATGTTTCTTTGATTTTGGGGAATTAAATTACCTTTACATACTACACTATTGGTCCTTTTTGTTTTCTTGCCTGGGATTAATGGAGACCTAGTTCGGAGCTATCCTTCACAAGGCATCCCTATTCCTGGATCCATTCCAATTAAAGAGCCTGGTTACCAATGCTATAAGGATTTTATCAAGCGCATGAGACTCATATCTGTGGTGAGTAGGGAACCTAGAGGGTCTGGCCACTCACTTGAGCACCGTTTGAAATATCGTTTTCTGCACCTGAGCACTTTATTGGACACTTTATAAATAAGGACTGTTTTACATATTTTTTATATATTTTTTTATTTGCATTTAACTTATTTATAAATTTTAGTAGTAGCGCGGGTTTTAATTTAATTTATTACACAAAGCACAATAGGCATAATAAAATTGTAACATCAGTATTGCAAATGGATATCATATATTAAACTCATATCTTGAATTTGAACTTGACGCGTTTCGTGGGTCTGTGTGCCCACTCATCAGGAGTATATATGAGAATAAGCCTATCTATGAATAAATCAATAAGCATAATATGAATATGCATAGTGTTAGCCAGCAGGTGTGAGATTTCAACATATGTATGTATAACCCAAGTGGGGAAATCGCACTTACATGCGACTGAATAAAAAATGGTGAATGAACGCTGCCACATGGTGGGGGTGAACCGGGAGCTGACGGGACATGAATGAACGGCAACAAGATGGGGACCCAGACGAGGAAACATGAGTGATAAAGTGCAAAATCCTGCTTGATAGCATGGCACTGACTGGAAATATACAAATATGTATGTCAGAGTGAAAAAAGTATATGATGTATCACATAGTAAAATCGGAAAAAATATAATACACATAACGAGTTGTCGTTAGGAGTATCTTCTTAAATTGACAGGACTAATCTGTGTACCACATGAGCACATACTGTAGCCAGTCTGTGGGAGCCAGAATTATTGTTGGTTGGTAGGGGATTAAATACTTATTTTATTCACTGAACTGCAACTCAATTTATAACATTTGTATCATGTGCTTTTTCTGAATTTTTGATTGATATTCTGTCTCTATCATTTAAAATCCACAGATAATATAATAAAAATTATAGACCCTTCATTTCTTTGTAAGTGGGCAAACTTACAAAATCTGCAGGGGAACAAATAATTATTTTCCCCACTGTATATGTGATTCTGCACAGAACGGCTGCCCTGGCGGTTGTTAAGTGGGTATTATTATCAGTGAGGGCACTGTCAGAAAGTCTCATTAACCTCCCTGGCGGTATGATTCTTTCGGATTTTAGGTGCTGAAAGCGGTACCATTATTTTGCATGTAATTCTTAAGAATGAGCAGCCCAAACCAACTATTTACACATGATTTTTTTTTTACTGTGCGTTCTTCTTTATAACATTTTGGGTATGATAAAGTTTGAAACACAAAATCATAAATTATAATATAATAAAAAACTATAAATAAGTTAAAGTATGTATGTATGTGTATATACAGTATATATATATATATATATATATATATATATATATATATATATATATATATATACTGTGTATATATATATATATATATATATATATATGTGTGTGTGTGTGTGTGTATATATATATATATATATATATATATATATGCATATACAAGGCTCAAAATTTCAAGTCCTGAGCTACTACCCGGGCCTTAAGAGTTACTCGCCACCAGTTGCCCCACTTAACCCCTACCCTGCCCCAACCCTAATCCCGCCTTTAAACACGCCCTTCTAAATTATCACATTAAATGACACTATTAAATGTTTTATGCAGAATCAATGAAGTTACACAAATAAAAATTAACAATATTATCATAAAGCATATTTCATTGATCTGACTGTGGTAAATAAAGCAAGAATAAAATATAAATTGACTGCTTTAGGCACTGTACACATCATTATTGCCTTGTTAAGTAAATATGCGCTATGTACAGAGTGTACGGAGTGCAGGGTTGAGAGGTGCACTACGTACAGACTGCAGAGTTAAGAGCTGCACTACGTCTACGCTAGCTGACTGGCAGGAGTGATACCTTTTTTCTGGGTTTGCACCAAACCTATCCACAAGGCTCTACTCACACCTGCATGTTTTGTAAACGCATGCAAAATTGCGTATTTCTGCACGCATTTATAAAAAGTGCAAAAAAAAAAAACACATCACATTTGTTGCACCATTCGTTGGTAATGCTGTCTCAAACACTGCAAGCTGACATGCATGCATGAGTGGTGTAAAAAAAAAAAAAAAAACACCCAGAACTGAATGTGGCAAAAGCTCCATGAGCTACTTTGCCTTATGTAAGGTATCTCCATTTAAATTAATGAGCCCTATGCATTTTGCGCATAAAATCCTAGGTATTAATGGGGCCTAACAGCAACCAATCAGAAGCCAGTACAGTTAGTATGGCTACTGCACTGAGTGATTAGGCCCAACTGTCTGTACATCCTCACACTATAGAGACAAGAATCTGAACACTCAGTGCAGTATCCCTGGTAATCAATCAGAGCCTGCCTTACATTGCTGTGATCTCAGTGAGCTAAGTTCTGATAGGGTACTATGGGTGGCTGGACTATGCTCCACTTCTCTTCTGAAAAAGGTAGGTAGGAGTGTGATTCAGTAAGTGGGCAGCCTACGCCCACCATCCCTGTAAACTTACACTCTCGGACTTGTGTGTGTGTGTCTCTCTCTCTCTCTCTCTCTGATGGTCTCCCCGACCTCTCGGGTCTAGCTTTTTGCCAGTAGGCTATTCCACGAAGACCACGCTCTCACTGCTGGACTCTTCCTCCTTCTCCTCACTGTCCAGAGACACACATCTCATCTGCCGCCTCCTGTCCAGCATGTCAATGAGAAGAGAATCCGTGGGGTTGCGCTGGAAACTACACTTCCTGGCATGCAGCGCGGCACACAGAGCCCTCCATAGAGATGACTGGAGAGGTGGCTTTTGCGGCTTGTCTGAGCCAAGGAGACCCACAACCCGCCCAAGCTGGCCGACCGGATCCGCTGAGCCAGAACACTCGCCTTCAAATAATTTCCACTCGCCAAATGCGAGCAGGCGAGTGGAAATTTTGAGGGCTGTGCATATATATATATATATATATATATATATATATATATATATATATATATATATATATATATATATATTAGGGATGCACCAAAATGAAATTCTTGGCCGAAGCCGAATAATAATGAAATGCTTGGCCGAAGGCCGAATACCGAACGCGGTGTTTCGCATTATTTCCATTTATTTTGCCAATTTTTAGGGGGCACGCTGATGGGCACATTTTATGTTAGGGGGCACGCTGATGGGCACATTTTATGTTAGGGGGCACTCTGATGGGCAAAACAAAACATTTAAATCAGCGTTGCTCTTAACATAAAATATGCCCATTAGCGTGCCCCTTAACATAAAATATGCCCATCAGAGTGCCCCTTAAAATAAAATATGCTCATCAGCATGCCCCTTAGCATAAAATAAGGGGCACGCTGATGGCCACATTTAATGTCAAGGGAGCACTTTGTTGGGCACATTTTTTTTCTTTTTTTTTTAAGGGGCACTTTATAGGGCACTCTAATGAGCATGGCAACATATGGCAAAATATGCCAGTCTGCACACTAATGCTTGTGCAGCTACCGAATTCTCCCCCAAATGTGCTCCATATACCTGAACTGCAGCCAGGTCGGAGCCAAAAGCCGTGAACAGGGGGGCGGGGCGTGCACATAGTGTCCCGCTCGCTGGACCGAGTGTGAAGGAGCCGCAGTCAGGAGCAGGGGGCGGGACGCGCGCGTGACGTCACACCCCCTACTCGCGGCCAGACAGGACACCGGCGGCATGTGAGCAGGGAGCCGGGAGCCGCAATGAGGAAGGGGACTGAAGGACTCCTAGGTAACGGGCTCGCGGTCCGGGCGGAAGCATCGCGCGGGCCGCCATTTAGTGACCGCCGCTGACATTGTTCGGCACAAATTTATTCGGCCTTTTTACTTATTCTGCCGAACACCGAAAGTGCTATTTTTTCTATTTTCGGCCGAATAATGTTCGGTTGCCGAACATTCGGTGCATCCCTAATATATATATATATTTATATATACACATGTATGTGTATATTTATATATATATATATATATATATATATATACACATGTACGTATGTATATATTATATATATGTGTATGTATGTATGTATGTATATATATATATGTATATATATATATATATATATATATATATAATGTGTGTGTATATATATATATATATATATATATATATATATATATATACATAAAAAGTACAGTAAAACTGCAGGAAAGGGCACTGGGGGGCAAACTAATGTGAATTTATTTTATTTTGCATTGTATCAGTGTGTTTGGTGCGTTTTACATTTGAATTTGCCGCCGGTTCCACCCCCCTGCGAATGTCACGTCGCTGGAGACGGAAGCCGGGGCACGGAGAGGATCGGGAGGAAGATCCGCCGCCAGACACCGCCGAGATACATCGCTGGATCCCGGTGACAAGGTACTGTAAGTAACCCTGCTTTCAGGATCCAGCGATCTTCCTAGCGGTACCCCGAGTGTGGCTCAGGGTTACCGCTTTTGGCTCTGAAATTTAACCCCGAGCCACGCTCGGGAATACCGCTAGGAAGGTTAAAGTGGTATTAAACCTAAAATGTAATATATATGTAATATATTGAAGCTTGCCAATCCTTAGCTGTGGTTTATTGTGATTTTATTGTAAACACTTCACATATACAGCATACTGTAGGTACAAAATAATATATCCAGGATATACATATACAGTATTATTATTATTATTATATAGGATTTATATAGCGCCGACAGTTTACGCAGCGCTTTATCAGTAATAGAGCCAACGATAATGTCAAAGTAAGAGGTATGTTCCACCTAATGAAGTGAAGGTAAAAAAACATAGAAAAACTAGATAAGTGCAGGAGAATCCGGTTTCATAAAGATTTGTACCACCCTCCATAGGCAGCTCCTATCTAAGGAAATCTACCCGGTTTGTTCCTCATGATTTAGAAAGTTGTGCTAGGGACCCCTAACGCCCTCCATGGGGTCTTAAAAGTTGTATGTGCTTTTTTCGCTCTGTTTTCTCCCGGATATCTTGCTAGTACAACACCTCCTGTATTAGAGTACCTCCACTCTAGAGGAATGAGCACAGGGGGCACCTTTGGACAGCAGTATTGTCAGTCTGTTGGAAGGGAAGTGCTAGATGTACTAGCAGCTTTAAATACGCTAACAAATTGAAGCTGAACTCTAGCTAACACTAAATAAGCAGTTCTAGCAACAGCTTTTTCCTTTTGGGATAAAGGTTTTAATTAAATAAATAAAAGCTGATTATTGTAAAAACCCCTGTCAGTGGTAAATGATTTGTCTCCACCCTTTAACTGCTAATGCTGCAGAACAGCTTGATCTGTCGAAAAACAACAAACTTACTGGCCAGATCAGGGCTACAGAACATTAATCCTTTTCGGTTTAAGAGCCGGTTCACACTTCTGCGTGTGCCGGGTTCGCATGTCATGTCGGAGCGCACTGCTCCGACATGACATGCGATCAGCTGTGCGGTGCGAGTTTAGCCATACAGTTTGTATGGCTAAATTCGCACCGCACCCGCAGCAAAGACGCACAGGAGGCATTTTTGCTGCCGCATCAGGATCGGATCGCACAGTGGTTCACACTTGTGCGATCCGATCCTGTGCGAACTGCACGATCGCACTGCGATATGCGATCAAACTGGGGGTGTCGTTAAGATTACATTGACACCCCCAGCGGATCGCATATGGCAGTGTGAACTGCCGGGGGTGCGTGTGCGATGCGGGAACAGGCTGCGAATTCGCAGCCTTCCCGCATCGCAATAGTGTGAACTGAGCCTAATACTGCTTTAAACTTGCTGACTGCACTATAGCAGTTTTACTGCTACAGGGTGGCAGCTCTGCGCATGATCCAGTGGCGGCTGGTGCTCAAAATTTTTTGGGGGTGGGGGGGGCGCAAACAGAAAAATGTAATAAAGGAAAGAGATAAATCCGCGCTTAGGATAAGGATTCAGTCTATAAATGGAAGATTGGCTGCTGCCTACCTCTAAAACTGTTCACAGAAGTGTACAGTAAGGAATGGGAAAAATTGGGGAGGGGAAAAATTCAATCAGGCATTCAAAACAATCCTGATGATGTCTTTATGACGAAACGCGTAGAGCATCACTGCATCACTTCCGCCTTTTGGAACGCACTTCCGGACTGCGTGGAATGCATAGCGTTCCGGAAGTATCACGGCGCGGCAGATCTCCCGTTTTCCATTGTTTTGAATGCCTGATTGAATTATTGTATATGTGAGTACATTTTTATTATTAAACTTGAAGGTTTTAATACAGTACTGCACTATACGAGTTTCTTTCCTCATATGTCACCCGGACCACATCTGGCCTATTTCATTATACTGTAAATCACATATCACCTTGCACTGGATATATTTTTTGTTATGTGATTTGGACTATTTTATCATTGTATACCTCACCATTTCTTATTGTTCTATTCTGCACTTTTGCGATTTTGTATCGCATTGTCTCTTACCAAAGACCATCACTCTATTAATTTATTATATTACCATTTGTCACTTTAGTGTGGATAACAACCTTTGGTTACCCACAGCCACTTTTTAGTGGTCCTTATATATATATATATATATATATATATATATATATATATATATATATATATATATATATATATATAGGCACATCAGCACTTTATATTTGCACCTGTTTAATTGCATAAATCTAGTTTATGCAATTCCCTGAGACACTCGCTGAGACCAGCGTGCCCCCTTTCAATGCAGAATGACCAGCGTGCCCCCTTTCAATGCAGAGTGACCAGCGTGCCCCCTTACAATGCAGAATGACCAGCGTGCCCCCTTCAATGCAAAGAGACTTACCTGCAGCGGCGGCATCTCCTCAGTTCCCCGCGTCTTCTCGAGTCCTCCCACCTCCTCCTCGGCCAATGGCATGCGTTCGCCTTTCGGGCAATCAGGAAGCGGGTCTCGGACCCGCTTCCTGATTGGCCAGGAGGAGGATCCGTGTGACAATAGCGAACAGGACAGGGAAGACAGGACAGGACCCCCCCTCACTCACCCTGCCTGGATGCAGCAGCAGGCGACGGCTTTGGCTTCTTCCCCCTGTCTTCTGCGTCTCCTCCCTCCTCCTCCATGCCCGATGGCATGGCTTCTCCTTTCGGCCAATCAGGAAGCGGGTCTCAAAATCCGGTTCCTGATTGGCCAGGAGGAGGATCCGTGTGACAATAGCGAATTTCCATCCGCTATTGTCACACAACTGGGTGAGCACTGCGCCTCAAGCCCACCCTTTTTTTTTAGCCTGTGAGAGCCTCTGGCTTTAGTCACATGGTAAAAAAAAAAAAAGTCCCATTGAACTCAATGCGTCCGGCACCCCGCATGTAGATTAGGGGGCTGGATGCCTGGATAGGGGGGCGGCGCCCCTGCGTCCCATGTACACCAGTCGCCACTGGTATGTATACATGTGATCCTGTACTTCCGCCTGCAGGGAGCACGCCACTTCACAGCAGAAGACGATCTGCGGGTGACGGGCACTCAAAGCCCTATGGCGCTCGCTGATCATTGGTAAACAACACAGAACGGCAATCTGCCTATGTAAACAAGGCAGACTGGCGTTCTGACAGAGGGGAAGGGATGGATTCTGTGTTCCTGCAAAACAGGGACTAGAATTGATCTCTTCACCTAGTAAAAGCGGCACACGGTGTACACCAAAACACTGGCTAGGCCTTTGATTGCCCTAGATGTTTAACCCCTTCCCAGCTAGTGTCATTAGTACAGTGACAGTGCATATTTTTAGCACTGATCACTGTAGTGTTACTGGTTCCCGCAAAGTGTCTGTTAGTGTCCGATTGAGCCCTTCTCCAGGGACTCTTTTGAGCCTTTCTAGGTCTGATCGACCTCATTCTACAAACAAAGACAAGAACCATTCCAGATCAAAACACCGTCACTCCTCCTCCAGATCTTGAAACTATAAGTCGCCATCCAGATCTAGGCATCATAGAGGAGATTCTGAGCCGTCATCCAGACACCATCCTCGCCGCCATTCCAGCCGCTCCAGGAGGAAAGCCTGCTGGGGATGCGGGTCCCAGGTCCCTGAAGGCAAGTCACTATGTGAGCCTTGTTACATTCGGGCATTGAGAGAAAGAGAAGGCGGAGACCAGCAGGTAGAGTGCCTGGTCAGACTGGTGGTTCAAGAATGGTATAAAGATTTGGATTCTGCCTGTACCCCTATCCCTTTGGCTGATGTGCCATGTCCCCCTTCGAGGGATGAGTTTATTGAGCCAGGTCCCTCACAACTGAGCTGCTACTCAGATCCTCAGACAGCGAGCATGAGATAGATGACCCAGGCACAGGCTTTGATTTTGCCCTAGTACCACCACTAGTTAAAGAAGCCTTGAAGTGGGAGGAACCGATGGAATTGTCTTCGAAACAAAGAAAATACTTCAAACATCTTAAAGAGTGCTCACATTTTTCATTTTTGGGAGAGCTTGGTGAAATCATCACTGATGAGTGGGCGGAGTGGAAAGGAGGAACTCCTTGCTGTCTAAAATATCAAGGATGTATCCCTTTAAAAGTAAAAAAGGTGAAACGTTTAGATTCTGCCCCTATAGTCGATGCAGCCTTGATGAGATTGGTGAAGCATGTCACCCCTTCCACTAGAGGATTCGACAGAGGCGTAACTAGAACCTTCAGGGCCCCGGTGCAAGAAACCATGAAGGGCCCCCCAGACCCCTGGCTGGGGCCCTTTTCTTCAAGCCTGGGGCTCTTCCCACTGATCCTGGGGCCCTTTACTCTCGTTGCGGGGCCCTTTATTATGATACTGCAGCGGGACCCTTTCACAAATTCTGCAGTGGACCCCCTTCCTTCCAGCTTGGGGCCTCCCCACGGTGGTGGAATGCCAGGGCCCGGTCGCAGGTGTGACCTTTGCGAACCTGGAAGTTCACCCACTGGTGTCAATTTTTTTATTTTTTGGTATTTCAATTGTATTATTTTTTTATCATTTTACTTTATTTTTTTACAATGTCACTGACTATGACTCTGTCCATTCAGAAAAGGAAGGAGCTGGTAAATTACATATTTACCGACCCCTTTCTGGTTCCCTATTGGGACACATCCCCTGCAGCAGCCTGCAGGAGAGGGGAGGGAGCACAGTGGGGGGGGGGGACACAGTGGGGGACAGCACAGTGGGGGGGGGGTGACCCGGGGAGCACACAGGGGCCCAGAGACAGCAGAACACAAGTGAACTGTATAGGCGGAGTGGCGGGGGCAGCATACAGAGGAACCAATCTCACAAAATGGAGTCATTAAGCACTAAGGGCTCGTTCACACTCGCTTTCCTCTCCGAAGAGCGATATGTGCTTGGACCGCTTTTCTGAGAGCATCCAGCAACCATTGCCTCCACCTGCTTTAACATCTTGAACCCCACACTAGTATGCCGCAACCATGTGCATTGCATGTACTTGCAGGGCGCTTGATGTATTGCACTTTGACTCAAGAGCAATGGAAATATGGGTGGCTAACAATGCCCCAGCATATACTCATAGAGCCAGCTTTTATTAGCAGTGTGGTATTCTCACCATATTACTGGAGCCTATATGTTGCTCCCTAGATGACATCCTTCAAGTTTATGCAGTTCATTTGGCACCAAAGTATAGGGCTCCTTCAAAGATGACCATGTTACTACACACACATACATATATACACACACACATACATACATACATACATACATACATACATACATACACACACACACACACATACATAAATGCACATACATACAGAAAGCCTTTGTAAAAATGGCAGAGAGAGGACTGTACCTTCCTTTAACTTCCTGCTGGGTATTGCACTGTAGGGGGTGGCAGAGAGCACAGCACACACTCTGCTTTCACTTTCCAATGTGAGATTAGCTCCCTTGGGAGGAACAGGGAGCTCCGGTCTCAGCTGCGCTTCCCGCTCCTCCTCTCTATACATACAGGGGGCCCTGTCAGGCCCCCTGCAGCATGGGGCCCGGTCGCCATGGCGACCCCTGTACGTCCGCCCCTGGGATTCGGCATCCTTCAAAGACAGCCTTGACAGGCATCTCAATACAGATCTCAAGAAGGTATATATCATAGCAGGCATGACCTATAAACCAGCTATGGCCCTTGCGGCTATGCCCAAAGCAATGGAGGCTTGCACAGATAACATGGATGCAACCCTGAGAAGTTTCTCCAAAGAAGTGGCCAGAAGTTCAGCCATTCATGAACGAAGGCTGGCCGCGGCTTTCCCGGGGGAGGCATCTATCTACATTATCCACCTAGTGGCTTGGGTCATGCTCTCTTCCATTATGGCCAAGTGCGCCTGATGTCTGCATCCTTGGCTAGCTGATCCTGCCTCTAAAAAAAAAAAAAAGACATGGTGTAGGATTCCTTTTGAGGGTTCCTCTCTTTTTGGGAATAATTTGGACAATGCCATCACCCGTGCCATGGGTGGCAGTTCGGGGTTCACTTCGCCAGGATCAACGCCTGCTGGACCGGAAGAGGGCTCAGCGCAGGCAGAGCTCAGATCATGCAAGGGAAGTCTGCCTCCATAGGCCTGGTTGTGAATTCAGGAAGACCTGGAAAAGAAACCAGTTGACTGGGCAGAAGTTTCAGAAAGGAGCATCTTCAGGCGGTCAGGAAGCCACGAAGTCCATTTGTTATTAGGCCTGTCCAGGTGGCTCTAGTAGGCGCTTGCCTGCTCCTCTTTTCGCACATCTGGGCAGCCTCGATTAGGGACCACTGGCCGTCAAAACGGCCTCTCATGGTCATGCCTGGGCATTCAGCAACCCTCCTATGCTTCGGTTCTTACCTACAACCCTCCCACATTCAGAAGAGAAGAGGCAGATTCTTCTATGATATGTGGATTCACTGGTGGCTCAGGGCGCTGCTGTGCCTGTCCTAGCTGGCGAAAGGTTTCAAGGTCTTTACTTGCCTCTCTTCATGGTCCTGAAGAAAAACAGCTCCTGGAGACTAGTAATAGATCTAACGCACTTGAATTCCTTCATCAAAAAAGAGAAATTCAAGATGGAGACACTTTTTATGATCCGCCAAGGGGTACAGCCAGGCGACTGGATGGTGTCTATATATCTGAAGGATGCTTACTTCCCCGTCCCGATAGCGAAAGATTTCCAGAAATTTCTTTGCTTCGCCGTGGCTTAGGTCCATCTTCAGTTTTCCTGTCTCCCGTTCGGGCTTAAAACATTGACTCGTGTCTTTTTCTAAACTCTTACTGGCTGTCGGGCCCTGATCAGGACCGGAGGCATTTGGCTCCACCATTAGTTGGACGACCTGCTGCTGCTGTCCTGGGAAGGGTAGCAGATATTACTGCACAGAACCCAAGTCATCTCCAGTGTTCTCGAGTTCTGCTAGTTATGAAACATGGAGAAAAGTCACCTGGAGTCGACACAGTCTCTGATATTCCTCGGAGCGCATTTTGACACGATCAAGAGCACCATCTCCCTGCCCTTGGAGAAAATGCCAGTGATTCGGAACAGAATACGTCCAGCATTATCATCCCCTCATCTCAAGGAATCACAGTGCCTGAAAATTATTGGTACCATGGTAGCCACAACTCCCATGGTGAAGTGGGCACAGTGGAAAATGCAGCGTTTTCAGAAGGGATTCCTCCAGCAATAAAGTCCGGGGAGCCAAGATCATCCCATATGGATAACCTCGTCCATGCGGGAGAGCCTCCCTTGGTGGCTACAGCGGAAGAACCTCCTCAACCGTCACTCCATCGTTCCTGTCTCTTGGACTCTAATCAGGCGCCAGCAATTCGGGCTGGGTCTGCTCACTGCCTATCGGAAGAAGCCCAGGGCAGACGGATTTCCCTTCTCGCTGGATAGTCTCAAATGTTCTAGAACTCCGGCAGCGTTCCGCGCTCATCAAGCTTTTTACCACTTAACAGCCGGGGCCTCGGTCCTCCTAAGATCAGACAACACAGTGGCTGTCTCATACATACAGGGAAGGACTCGCAGTCTCTCTCTCTGTTGAAGGAGGTGAAGCCGATCATTACCTGGGCTCAGAAGAATTTATCCAACTTAACAGCCATCTAGCTTCCCAGAATCCAGAACGTTCAGGCAGACTTTCCCTCGAGGGTACGCCTGAACATCATCGAGTGGACTCTCTACACCGAAGTCTTCAGGTGGGTCACATCCTTGGGGAATGTCCCGGAAATGGACTTATTTGCCTCCCCGCATGAATTCAAGCTGAAGAAGTTATACACAAGGTGTCCTTGTCCCCAGGCCTTCGGGGTGGATGCCCTGATGGACCAGTAGACATTTTGCAGGGTGTGGGCCTTCCCCCCCAGTTCCTGTCATCTTCAGGTTCCTGTGGAGACTCAGGATAGAGGAAGCAGAAATTGAGCAGATAGTTCCATACTGGTCGACCAGGCCATGGTTTCTCTTATTGATAAGGCACAGTTTCCGGAACCTGGTTCCTTTGCCCTCCAGACCAGATCTCCTGTCCCAAGGGACTGCTTTACATCCTTGTCTGGCACATCTGCACCTGATGGCTAGGTCCTTGAGAGGGGAAGGCTGGAGGCCCTAGGCTGTCCGAGTGGAGCCATCTCCACATTGCTAAATGCTAGATGACCTGGTACCAACAAGGTATATGAAAGGATTTGGTCCAAGTTTGCGGAATATATTTCCAATGTAGCTTGCTCTTTCACTGATCCAAAGATACAAGATATCCTAGGTTTCCTTCAGTCTGGCCTGGACCCGGCCCTGGCAGTAAGCGCCCTTCGGGTTCAAATTTCTGACGTTCTTCCCTGACCGTGTGGTGCTGATTCCCATGCTGTGTTCAAACCCCAAAGTTTCTTACATTTTCCATGAAAACCAAAAAATTGTCCTGCCAACATTCAAATCACCTGAGAGCCCTAATGCTCATCCTCTAGACATGGGACAGGTCCTGAATCTATATTTGAAAGCCACAGCTCCCTGCCATCGATTTGACCATCTGTTAATTCTATTCCATGGAAAAAACAAATGGTTTGCATGCCTCTTCAAGATCCATTGCAGCTTGGAATGTTTAGTGGGCTTATAGAGCTAGGGGCTTGGCGTCTCAGGAGGCAGTGACTGCTCATTCAACCAGAGGGATTTCTACATCGTGGGCAGCCTCTCGGCACATTGCCACTGAAGTGATCTGCAATGCGGCCTTGTGGGCTTTTAATAACACTTTTATGGCCCATTACTGTGTTGAACCGACCTCTTTGTCTTCTGTTAACTTTGGTTTGCAAATACTGTTTGTGGACGGTGCAAATTAAACCTTTTCTTTTGACCAGCAGTTGCCCACCCAGGTGTGTATGGCTAGATATTTCCCATACGTATGCTGCCATGGAGTCTGTCAGGAAAACAGAAAATTTCCTATAGAATGCTTACTGTAATTTTCCTTTCCATGGCAGCACGCGTTCCCTCCCATCTGCTGGAGTAGGTTAGACATGAAATGTGGCCCCTAGCACTGAGCACAATTTATTGGAGTGGGGTCCTATAGGGTAGGAGAGGAGGTGGGACTAACCCATATGTATGCTGCCATGGAGTCCATTAGGAAAGGATAATTATGGTAAGTATTCGATAGGAAATTTTCAGTTTTCTCATTGGCAGTATATAGCAGTCTTGGGACTTCTATCAGTGTCTGGTTAAAGCTTGTAGGAGGAGTTTTCATACTGCACTGAACTTTCCTATCAGGATTCAGGACCCCTGACCCTCTGTCTGGGCAGTGCTAGTTGGCCCTGTGCCGATCACATGCATTTGCCCAAGAAGAAAAAAAAAGACTCTCTAGAAATACACCCCAAACTGAGCATGTGCAGTGTGCCCCCAAGGCTCTGTTCTAGCAGTAGATGGATTGAGGACTGTGGATGAAGGGGAGGATCAGAGAAGAGAGTATTAAACAGCCTTTTTACACAATGCTGAGGATTAACCTCTTCGGTTCCATAGCGAGTGTAACAAGCATGCTTTACTGCATATACAGACTGATCATACTGTTGTGGGTTTAATAACGCAGTGCCAATCGCAAAAATTGTCCTGGTCATGAAGGTTATGGGGGGGGGGGGGGGTAAATCTTTAGGATGTCAAGTGGTTAAACCAGAACAAAACATAACTAATCTAGAAATGGGAGCAGGCAGCTCTTTATTGCAGAAGAGACATGGGGATTGATTTACTAAAACTGGGGCGTGCATAATTTGGTGCAGCTCTGCAAAGAAACCAATCAGCTTCCAGGTTTTATTGTAAAATCTTATTTGAACAAGCTGAAGTTAGCAGCTGATTGGCTACCATGTACAGCTACACCAGATTTTGTACCCTAGTTTTTAGTAAATCAAGCCTACGGTCTGTCTTTTCTTTATTCACACTTACAAACACTTAGGCTCCGTTCACATGTGAGCGTATGGATCGCGGGCAGAACCGCCGCGGTTCCGCCCGCGATCCGGAGATTTATGCAAATCGCGGGACGCCTAGCGTTGCCCGTTGATTTGCAATGGCCCCCCAAACGCCGAGCGATGTTGCCGCGATTTCCGCCTGCCGAATCGCGGCAACATCGCGCAAACAAAATCGCGGGACGCAATACGCTCCAAAGAAGCTCTTGTACTTTTTTGGAGTGTGTTGCGTCCCGCGATTTTGTTTGCGCGATGTTGCCGTGATTCGGCAGGCGGAAATCGCGGCAACATCGCTCGGCGTTTGGGGGGCCATTGCAAATCAACGGGCAACGCTAGGCGTCCCGCGATTTGCATAAATCTCCGGATCGCGGGCGGAACCACGGCGGTTCTGCCCGCGATCCATACGCTCACATGTGAACGGAGCCTTACCTGATTGCTCACAGTCTTCTTTTGAATGCACATTGACTTGCACATGTGCAGCTCAGGGTGCATTCTGGGTACACTCCAGCTGTGCCCCAACATAGACTTTGCATGCGCAGGATGAGGCCATTCCCTTACTGGCCAATCAAGCGGCTGAAAGCCTGGCACCTGGAAGTAGCCCAGGAGAAGATGACAGCGGCCGGTGAGGGATTTAAGCACAGCATCTCTGAAATGAGGAGCTGGGTTTTTCCTACAGCAGGGGTGACAAACTCAATTTCATTGGGGGCCGCATCGGCATTATGGTCACCCTCAAAGGCCTGCTTGTATCTGTAAGACTAGATGTCCAGAGCACCCCACCCCTCCCTTACATTAAATGTCAAGAGCCCCCTCACCAGTGGCGGCTGGTGTATATGGGGCGCAGGGTGCCCCCCCCCCCCTATCCAATGCGTCCGGCCCCCTAATCTACATGCGGGGCGCCAGACGCATGGAGTTCAATGAGGCTTTTTTTTTTTTTTTTTTTTAACCATGTTATTAGAGACGGAGGCTCTCACAGTCTAAAAAAAAAAGGGTGGGCTTGGGGTGCACTGCTCTGCTCCCTGAGCCCACCCAGTTGTGTGACAATAGCAAATGAAAATTCGCTATTGTCACACGGATCCTCTTCCTGGCCAATCAGGAAGCAGGTTTTGAGACCCATTTCCCGATTGGCCGAAAGGCTAAGATGGTGGAGAGGGCTGCTGCGGCTGCACAGAGAAGCACATAATCTGGCGGGGGAGTTCTGTCCACCTCTTGGCTGCCACCTGCTGAGAAAAGGAGGGGGGGGGGTAAATGAGGGAGGTGCCGCAGCTGCAGAAAAGGTGCGAGGGCCACATGAAATGGCCTAGCGGGCCAGAATGCGGCCCCCGGGCCTTGAGTTTGACATATATGTCCTAGAGTTTAGTTCAGCTAGCCCTCGTTCACAATGGAGCAACTTGTCATGCAACTTGACCGGTGGCATCCTATTGCTGGCAATCGCACTGTTCAAATCGGTGAAACGCCAACTTTGCGGTGCCGCATTGATTTGAAAAAGTGGTTCCTGCACTACTTTTGGCGATTTCAGGTGCGACTTGCATAGATTTCTGTACATGAAGCCGCACAGATTGTCTTCCAAGTTGCACTGACAAGCAGCATGGAGAACGAGCGATTTCAGATGAAGTCACACGATTTTAAAGTCGCAGTCAATGTGAACGAGGGCTTACTTCATGAGCACAAGCTATGAGGACATCCCATGGAGATGAGATCTAATGTTTTGGAGTTTTGTTGATTCCGTCTCCCATAACAACCAATCAGATGTTTGCTTTCATTTCTCTTCAACATCACTTTGTAAATATGGTTGCCATGGGCAACACTGGCCCTGTTTTGTTTGTGTGTAGAATGGCTGCACATTGTTGGAGGTCAGGACACAGATTTGTAGCATTGATGATTATTATTATTATTTTTCAGTGTGATTTAAATATGTCCATCCATCGCCTCCATTTCATGCACAGCTTTTCTATCTACCAGTGCCACACACTGATCTGCTGCTGCACACCCCGATCCCCCTGTCTTTCTACATACTGATATGCAAATACACCTCATTTACATTCCAATATTAATAACATCTTGCATATGCATGAAAGGGAGGGGTTATGTCGGGTAACAGTTCAAGGTAACGGGCACAGAACGGGTTAATAAGATGGACGCCTTTTGTTTTGCCCAAAACTAAGATGGAGACGGAGGTCGTCCTGCCCTTTCTCGGTCACGTGGTCCAGCCCGCTACCCCAAGCGCCTTCACCCCGACCGCTCTCGGCAGAGCACCGCAACCGTGCGCTATTCCACTCACGTCCGCCCCTCCCTCTCCGACTCGCTGAATCCCTCCAACAACAACCCCACAGCCCCGCCCGGGGGTTGACGTCACTGACCAATCAGGACGGGACCTCGGCTGGCGTACTCCAACTGGTTTCCTATCCTGACCTAATCTTCTCGCGACTCCACCCCCGCCCTGTTTCCACGACCTGGAGGCCCGCCCATAACGTGACACACAACACAACAACTCCGCCCCTTGTTCCGGCTGTTCCGCGCGTCTCCCTCTGCTTTTCCCTCCGCTGTTCCGTCTTCCGCGCTCCTCTCCCTCTGCGCTCTTCGGTTCAACTGCCTGTCCTCCCCCCGCGCTGTGTCGCGTAGCTCTCCCTCCGCCCGCCGCGCTCTTCCCAGCTTTCGCCTTACCTCCCTGGGTTTCAGTTTTCAAGATGGCCGCTGCATCAGCCCGGGGTGTCTCCGCGCTCCGTCGCTGCTGCCTCCTGGGACTCCCGGTAAGTGCTGAGCTTTCTGTCGGTCTTTCTCTGCCTCTCACTGTCCGCTGCTTCTCCCTGTAACACGGCGGCTTTTTCCTTCACCGCCAGGCTCCACCCCGGGCCGCCTTCCCACCTCTCGCCAGGCCCCGGCCTGAGGCCTACGCCGCCTGATTGAGCCGGGGACTCGCGTACTGCCCTCACCCGACCTATAGAACTTGGGGAGCGGACAGTTCCAGGCGGCCACCCGTGACTTATGTGACATCTATCTGACTCTATGGTGATACTGAGCGGCATTTCTAATGAGAGGGAGCCGGGCTGAGCTTCCCTGTGTACAGCCTGGACATGGAGCTGTGTGCTGGGGGACTGAGCCAGGCCTGGGACCCCTCTACTGTCACAGGGGGACCCTCCAGCTGGGGTCCTATGCCAGGCACCCACCTCCATGCTGGGACTTTGCTACCACAGTACATGGGGCTCTGCAGGCAGGTGCACCGCTTCTGTACCGTGCTGGTACAGCTCCTCCACCTGGGATCAGACACAGCCACTGTACATGGGGCTCCGCAGGCAGGTGCACCGCTTCTGTACCGTGCTGGTACAGCTCCTCCACCTGGGATCAGGCACAGCCACTCTACATGGGGCTCCGCAGGCAGGTGCACTGCTTCTGTACCGTGCTGGTACAGCTCCTCCACCTGGGATCAGACACAGCCTCTGTACATGGGGCCCCGCAGGCAGGTGCACTGCTTCTGTACCGTGCTGGTACAGCTCCTCCACCTGGGATCAGACACAGCCACTGTACATGGGGTGCCGCAGGCAGGTGCACCGATTCTGTACCGTGCTGGTACAGCTCCTCCACCTGGGATCAGACACAGCCATTGTACATGGGGCTCCGCAGGCAGGTGCACCGCTTCTGTACCGTGCTGGTACAGCTCCTCCACCTGGGATCAGACACAGCCATTGTACATGGGGCTCCACAGGCAGGTGCACCGCTTCTGTACCGTGCTGGTACAGCTCCTCCACCTGGGATCAGACTTAGCCATTGTACATGGGGCTCCACAGGCAGGTGCACTGCTTCTGTACCGTGCTGGTACAGAGTCTCCACCTGGGATCAGGCACAGCCACTGTACATGGGGCTCCGCAGGCAGGTACACATCTTCCTTACGGTGCTGGTACAGCTCCTTCACTGGGATCAATCAGAACCAAGGATCGGCCACAGCCACTGTACATGGGGTGCTGTGGGCAGGTGCACCACTTCTGTACCGTGCTGGTACAGCTCCTCCACCTGGGATCAGGCACAGCCACTCTACATGGGGCTCCGCAGGTAGGTGCACTGCTTCCTTACGGTGCTGGTACAGCTCCTCCACCTGGGATCAGGCACAGCCACTCTACATGGGGCTCCGCAGGTAGGTGCACTGCTTCCTTACGGTGCTGGTACAGCTCCTCCACCTGGGATCACACAGCCATTGTACATGGGGCTCCACAGGCAGGTGCACTGCTTCTGTACCGTGCTGGTACAGCTCCTCCACCTGGGATCAGGCACAGCCACTCTACATGGGGCTCCGCAGGTAGGTGCACTGCTTCCTTACGGTGCTGATACAGCTCCTTCACCCGGGTCAACCAGATCCGAGGATCAGGCACAGCCACTGTACCTGAGGCTCTGCAGTCAGGTGCACCGCTTCCTTACGATGCTGGTACAGCTCCTCCACCTGGGATCAGGCACAGCCACCGTACACGAGGCTCTGCAGGCAGGTGCACTGTTTCCATACCGTGCTGGTATGGCTACTCCACCGGGATAAACCAGCACCAAGGATAGGGCACAGCCACTGTACATGGGGCTTTGCAGGCAGGTGCACTGTTTCCTTACGGTGCTGGTACAGCTCCTCCACTGGGATCAGCCAGCACCAAGGATCAGACTCGGCCACATGGGGTTCAGCAGGCAGGTGCACCACTTCCGTACCATGCTGGTACAGCTCCTCCACTGGGATCAACCAGAGCTGAGGAGCAGGCACAGCCACTGTACGTGAGACTCTGCAGGCAGCTACACTGCTTCCTTAAGGTGCTGGTACAGCTCCCCCACTTGGATCAGGCACGATCACTGTACATGGGGCTCCGCAGGCAGGTGCACTGCTTCTGTACCGTGCTGGTACAGCTCCTCCACCTGGATAAACCAGCACCAAGGATGGGGTCCAGTCACTGTACAATGGGGTTCCTCAGGTAGGTGCACTGCTTCCTTTCTGTGCTGGTACAGCTCCTCCACCAGAATAAACAAGCATCAAGGACCACACACAGCTCGCTCCTGTACATGGGGCTCTGCATGCAGGTACACTGCTTCCTTACAATGCTGGAATAGCTCCTTCACTGGGATAAACCAGCACCAAGGATCAGGCATAGCCACTGTACATGGGGCTCCACAGGCATGTGCACCGATTCATTACAGTGCTGGATCAGCCAGCACTGAGGATGAATCACTGTCACCCACATCAGTGTTCTGGCATGTGGAAGTCAGTGATGGGTCCTTGGCTGCCTTTCCGAATCAAAGAATCAGCAAGATTCAATCAAAATAGGTGGTGTTACATTGAGGCTTGTATCCCTAGCTGTCATTGGGTTTTAATAATCAGGGTTTTGCATGTGTAAAGCTGACTATACAATCTGATTGTACAGTCTCCTTTCAGGTGACCATATGCTATAAAATCTGATTGTATAATTTTGGTTAAAGTGGAAATAAAGTTCCATAAAACACCTCCACCTTCTGGCAATGCGGTGGTTACATTCCTCACCTGCCGCTGTCCTCTCCTCCCCAGGCTGTGCAAGGGTTTCTTTAAAGCAGAACTATACCTACCTCCACCTTCTAGACATTCAGTGGTTATGTTCCTCGCCAGTTGCTGTCCTCTTCTCCTCAGATGCTCATTTTTCAGCACTTTGATTGGCCCAAAGGGGGTGACATCATCGTGAGCATGCACACAGGAGCCAGTCGTTCTGATTCAGTGTGCCAGGAATGCATTCTGAGCTGCGCATGCACAGCTCAGTGTACATTCAGTAGAGTACTGGGGTTGTCAAGTAAGTGTGTAGAATACAGAGCTGCCTTGCTTGCAGTTTTCTTAAACTTAGGTTTAGTTCAGTTTAAATCGGGTAGGGTGAATGAGCTGCACACGATACAGCTCAGTGTACATTCAATAGAAGACTGCGAACAGACAGGTAAGTGTGCCCTATTGCAGACGAGATATAGCGTATTAAAAAGCTGTTTACATTTTAGGTTTAGCTCTGCTTTAAGGGGTCCATTCATTGTGCAGTCATCTTTAGATGTACCATCACCTGTGCAGTGCAAGGGGCTGCCTGATACACATTGAGTGGGTTGTCGAGGTGTGTTGTTCTATTACATAGTTTTGGTAAATCAAAAGGAGATTGTATAATCAGGTTGTTTTGTGTGTGGTCGCTTTAGACCTAAAAACTTGATGTAATATGAGGACAAACATAAACAATTAGTAGCATTTGTAACCAATCCAGTAGGCGCTTGCGCTACATACTTGGTGGTAGATCTAAAGAAATTGGATTGTGTAGTGTATGTGTCAAACACAAGGCCGAATCTGGCCCTTCAGACCATCTCATGTGGCCCTTGCACCTCTCCTGCAGCTGGAGTCTTCCTTTGTTCCTCCTTCAGACCCTGCACTTTCTGCTTTCCAGCAACGCCCCCAGCTTTTTCTCAGCAACAGTACAAGGTAAGGGGGAGCACTTCGATGGAAGGGAGGGTGGAGGATTCTTAAGTGCTGATGGGGGGGGGGGGCTCTTGACATCTAGTCTAACCGGCCCTTTGAGGGCAATCCTAATGCTGATGCAGCCCATAATGAAATTAGGTTTGACACCCCTAGTGTAGTGTATGGTCCCATTAAAGCCAAGTACACACTATCAGTTTTTTTTCTCCTTTCAACCCTGCGGGTTAAAGGGAAAAAAAAAAAAACCTGACAGCTCAGGTCGGAGCTGCTGTACTAACAATATATTAGTACAGCAATTTTCTCTGCTCAGCTATTGTGTTCTGATAGGGGGACGCCCCCTCTGCCAGAATACAGTACTCTGGTCAGTGCTCTCCGGCTCCGCCATTGGCTGAGGGCATTGATCGAGTGCCAGGCCACTCCTGGTTTTCAAGCATGTTCATTCGACTGAAGCTGGCAGAACTGGTTGCCAATCACACGGGTCGAATGTTGGCTGGTTTATTTTGTACTGGCCGATGTCGCCCGGAATCCGGCTTGTGTGTACTAGGCTTTAAGCTGATTGTACAACCTTGCTTTGATGTACACTATACAGTGTAATTGTACATCCTGCTCTAGCTTTACTAAAACTATGTAATATGAGGAAAAACCTAAACAATCCCAATTGGCATCAAAATCAGAAGGGCCCTTGTAGCACCTGCCTGACGGTAGAGATAAAGCTGACCATACAATCAGATTGTACAGTTTACTTTCTTTCTATCTACCATCAACTATGTAGTGCAAGCACCCCTTTAATTGTATATGAATGCAGTTAAAGTGGCAGTAACCCCATAGATTCAACAGTTTTTAAAAGTCCATTACATTTCCGGCACGCCGGGAATGTAACTGTCACATTGGCTGTCCTCTCAACCAAACTGTCAAACCATCCAATGGCTGTTGTCCTAGCTGATCACATGTGCAGCAATCATGGCAGTTGAGGATCAAACAGAGGCCAAGATGGCAGCTTCATTGGCTGAAAAGGATAGGAGAGTTTACTTCTATTTTAATGAAGTGTTTTTTTTATTTCCAGTAATGGATTGTCTAGGTTTGTCCTCCTATTACATGGATTTGGTAAGTCTAAAGGAGATTGTATAGTGTGTGACCAGCTTAGAGGAGATTGTACAGTGAGATTGTAAAATGTATGGACAGCTTAAGAGATCATACAATCAAACTATGTATTTTATGGTCAGCCTTGCGGTTGGTTCATGCCGTATCTGTTGAGCTGCATAGATCAATGCATAAGGCACATAGAAAACAATTGTTCGTTGTCACTTTCTCACAGCACAATGCTGCTCTGAGGTATAGTGCGCCGTATAAAAATGCAGCACAATTCGCCTCCCTACAGCGTTGCTGTGCATAGACCTAAATAAAGTGTCTTTTTGTGACAGTTTAATAAAGTTAAAGTAAACAGTGCCTTGCTTTGTAACAACCAATCACACAGTCCATACAGAGCGGACACTAGCCCTCGTGTTTTAGCATGTGGGTCGGTGTGAATTAGTCCGTGTATGATTGTAGGGTACCCGACTGCAAACAGACAACAGTCACAAAAGCAGAAATCAGGAAGGAAAATGTAAGGCTCCCGGGAGGTTTTTGCCATAATGTGTTAAGCTGCCCATAGTTGGATCGACATTCAGCTGGTTTGGCTGAATTCTGATCCATCTATGGTCGTTCTCACTCAACATAAAGTTGATCTACCGATTAACTGCTGTTGAACAGATGTTGGAAAATTATCAGTCAGCGGCTGCAGCCACTACTCAGTGTTTTCTGACAGCAGTGGAGTCTCCGCTATTAGAATACAGTAGTACAGCGGGGAGGATTCCTCCATCTACTTCACTTGTATGGATGGAAGAATCCTCTTGTTTGTTTTTTCATCAGCCCTTTGGCTACTTGGGGGGGGTATCTATGGCCAGCTTTAGTATATGGAGCATAACTCCCCCCTTCGTCAGGACTCTGATTTATGAGACTCTAGTGAGGGTATTGTTACCAGTAGGAAGTATCAGGGTCCATTCACACTAGCGCGATTTGTCGGGGGACTTGGTCGCCTGACAAGTCGCGATAGGTCGCTCGCCATTGAATAGTACAGGACCCGTTCTAATAGGAGCGACACAAGTTGCTCCGACTTAGAAAAAGGGTCCTGTACTACTTTGGGGCGACCTGGAGGCGACTTGCATAGACTTCAATAATATGAAGTCCGTGCAAGTCGCGCCGAGCGTGCACCGCGACTGTCGCGGCAGTGTGAATGGGCTGGTAATGCTGTACAGGGCATAGAAACACCTCAGATCTGCACGGCATGATGCCTGCTTGTAAACTTAAAAAAAAAAAAAATGCTTGTATTGCCACAAGGGCTTTACCTGCATTGCCTTGATAGATGTAAAGGATATTTTGGCTGGTCTTATGACCCCTTTCACTCCACTTGTTCTTATAAGTTCCATTACCTATATGTTCCGATTGAAGATTTTGTTTTGGTGCTCCTGATTTGGTGGGTTCTTTACCACAATAAATGAACTTTTTATATTTTGAAGGTGTATGCCGTTATGTATTTTGGTGTCAGCCAGAACTTTGTGCTGATCTTTATGGCTTGTGTTTGTATATGTCATCACGTGTGTGTGGAGTAGGTGGATCCCTGCTGCTGTGCCCTGTTGTTTTTATGTAAGCTTCATGTACTGGACTCTTATACTTGCCAAGTTTCTTTGTATTTACTGAGGCTACTGCATAATCTGTCCAATAACACTGTATGAGAGCAGGTACGTGTCATCTGAAAGCTGGCATTCAGTTTGGATGTGCCACCTAACTTGCATTTGGTAATGTAAGTTATTTTATCTAGAAGCAGACAGTATCTTCTAGAACTTGGATGCCTGGCAATCCAGTCTAGGACCTGGGATGGAAAGCACCTTGACACCAGTAAGCTACAAAACAGTAAAGCTGGCTTTATGCTATTAGATTTTTTTTTTTTTTTTGTTCAGCCTGCAGGAATCTACCATGCTGGGCTATTGTACTATGGAGACCGGCGGTGGCGGCCGAACAGCATTTGCATCTGCCTGGATGCAGCCATGGTTCAGGTGACAAGTTTCACTGCAGCTGCTGCCAGCCTGTTTTTTAAATCTGGCTTTAGAAAATGTAGAAACCAGGGACAGTCGACCAAAAATTTTTCGATGTGAAATAATCTGCTCACCTGATTGCAAAAAAACCTAAACCGCTTTGTATAATGTTTTAGTATTTCCTTGTTAATATCTCATATAACATTGTACCTTTTTTTTTTTTCTTTTCACAGATTTGAAGCTCTGTCACTTCTTGTCACGCGTTTCAGTATTTTGGAGAAATCGTAGTCGTCTCTTGCATTTGTGTGGACCTTCGCCTCTATAACAAGACTTCTAGACTTTGGTTAGGTTGCGTGACGAGAGCTTGGGGTGTGCTATGGTGAGCCAGCCTCCGGGCAGTGCCAGCCTCCTTTCCTCCCTCCAGGACCAGGGCTAAACCTCTATGGATATACAGTCATCATGGTGAAGCTGGCAAATCCTTTATATACGCAATGGATCCTGGAGGCCATCAGGAAGGTGAAGAAGCAGAAACAGCGCCCGTCTGAGGAGCGTGTTTGCAATGCTGTCTCAACGTCGCACGGCCTTGATCGCCACACTGTCTTGGAACAGTTGGAACTCAGTGTTAAGGATGGAACAGTCCTTAAGGTTTCCAACAAGGGGCAAAACTCCTACAAAGACCCCGATAACCCTGGTCGCTTGTCACTACCTAAGACTGGCAGAGGCCCAGGCCGGCCAGAAGGTTTGGACTGGCATCGGCTCTTGAGACGAGCATTAGAGTGGCTCGCTGAGCCAGGGGGCTCTACTCTGAAGAGCATTGAACGCTTTCTGTGGAGTCAGCGGGATGTGGGGTCATCCTTTGGTGGCAATACAGGTGCAGCTTCTGCTTTCCACCAGCAGTTAAGGCTTGCAGTTAAACGGGCACTGGGTCATGGAAGAATCGTGAAGGAGGGGTCCCTCTATAAGCTGAATGCCAAGACAACAGAGGGCAAGCAGGGATTGGAGTCATTAGCATCCCTCCCTCCAGTTTGTCTACTGCCTCATGAGAAAGACAAGGTGAGTATGCTGCCTGTGAATGACCTTGTTATTTGTAGAATAATAGATGTTTTATGGGAAAATTGCATAAAACGGGAGTCCTTGAAGCCATTTAGTTCATTGACCATGTAAAGGCTTTTATACTGCTAAGGAGAAGTCCAGAATGGCTTGTAAAAATATGTTTTGGTTCTTTGTTCCAAGTTGGAGTAAATTAGCACAAAACATTGTAGGTGTGTATATAGAAAATAGAACAATGTACCTAGTGGGTTTGTAGATTAGTCTTTTCACTGTGCCTTTTCTCGTGGTGAGCAACTGTCAATTTCTATTCTCGCTGAACTTTTCAGAAGCATCATAAGATAGCCAGGGCACCAAAACATCAAACCAGCTCCTAACCATTTTAGGCTTGTAAGAAAAAACGGGTGCAGCGCTCACTGCAGGAAACAGATATGGCCAGGCATGGAATCAGATAACCAGTGCTCTGGCTCAGGGTCTTCCACCTAATTGTAGTCAATATAAACCATAAAGTGAGCCGGCAACTCTTATATTCGCGTTGAAGACTTTATTGGCTACGTGGTAATGACATTAAAAGAAACAAAAGCATTTTGGCAAATAGCTTTACCTCCTTGGCGCCGAGCGCACGCAAATATGGGGCCTTGGTGCCCGGCGGCCGCATATTTGCGTGCATTAGCGTGGACAGAGCGGTTTCATGAGTGCGCTTCCGACGGCTCACAATCACTGCTTGCATCGCTCCAGTATAGCAGACCTTGCTCTGCATTTCCTATTGTAGTAGTCTAGCTTTTCCACAAATTTCCATTTTGGTGATTGAGAAGCATTAGTTAGACAAGCAAATTAATACACGGATACAATCTATTGGCAGGTACACAAGTGTTTTTTTTTTTTTTTTCTGTTCATCCAGTCCTGAGGGTTACACAGCTCTGCCACACAGCACTACCCTGTCTGGCAGAGAAGGAGACCTAAATTTTGTCTGCAGCAGTTAAAGTGAAATCCCACCCAAAAGGGGAAGCTCCACTTGTTTGCTTCCTCCCCTATATATTCACATACACATATTTCTTGCACGCGCAAGATTTGTGGGCGTTTTTTTATCTCTTGTTGCCACCTCTAGTCCCGCTCCGCTATATTAATGATCACATTATCAAGAAGCCCACTGGCTCTTCCCAGTTCAGTTGTGGAGTCTCCTGATAATGCGCTGCTTGGCACGCCCCCCCTCCTCCTTTCTGAGTGAGGTGCTTTGCCTCCTGGGATATCCGACATGCATATCCCAGGACGCAAAAAGAGTACAGTGCACCTTCACCTAGGCAAATGAGGTGCAAGAATGGGTGGGGCCAAACTTTTTTTTCCATGAGAACCCCCCCCCCCCCCCCCCTTAAAAAAAAAAAAAAAAAAAAAAAAAAAAGGCTTTCCTTAGGGTGAAGAGCCACTTTAGGCTGGGTTCACACTAGCTGTGGCCATGGGACCCAGCAGGGGGTCCGGTGCATCCCTGTTCTCCGTTTTCAGGTGCGAATCAGGTCTGAATCCGCCGGACCTTCAGAGCGCATGCGCCGCTAGTTAAAATATCTCCAAAACCGTGCAGGTTTAGGAGATATTAATTGTACCTACAGGTAAGCCTTATTATAGGCTTACCTGTAGGTAAAAGTTAAGTATACTCCGATACTACCACTTTAATGGGATGAACTTCTGTCTGTAAATGAGGGCAGTTTAACCTCTTAAAGGAGTAAAGTCAGAAGATTTAGAATGCCTAAAGATAAGCCTTCTGTGTGCTGCAGCCCCCCTAATACTTAACTGAGGTCCCTCTCTGTCCAGTGATGTACACGAGTGTCTCAGCCAACTGAGACTCTCCTGTCTGATTGGCTTGAGACACAGCAGCGGCGCTATTGGCTGCCACTGCTGTCAAAGTCAGCTATCCAATCAGGGGAGAAAGGGGACCGGGTCGGGGCTCCGTGTCTGAATGGACGCAGGGAGCGGTTTCTCAGCTCAGGTACCCCCATAGCAAGCTGCTTGCTGTGGGGGCACTGAACAGGAGGGAGGGGCCAGAAGCACAGAAGAGGGACCAGCGAAGAGGAGGATCTAGGCACCTGTATGCAAAACCAACTGCAAGGAGGTAGAAAGCATAACCTGTTTATTATTTTTATAGAAAAAAAAACAAAACTTTACAATCACTTTAAGACCCCGTTCACACTGGGGCGACCTGTCGGGCGACCTGGTCCCTGCCATAGAGTAGCTGTGGACCCGTTCTAATAGGAGCGACACAAGTCGCTCCGACTTAGAAAAAGGGTCCAGAGCTTCTTTGGGGCGACCTGCATTGACTTTAATGATATGAAGTCCGTGCCGGCCGCTCCGAGGTCACGGTGCAAGCTGCGCACCGCGACCTGTGAGGTCGCCCCGGGAAGTAGCGTCGCCCCAGTGTGAACGGGGTCTAAAACAGAATTCCCACTTATTTATTTTTTAAAATATAAGGTATAGCTGCTGACTTTCAATAAACACACACTCCCCTGTCCCATCTTCCAGCGATGTGGCCGCCCGAAGCCTCGCTCCTCTCACTTGGCTTTCCGCAGCGCCGGCATTGCAAGTGTGGGCACCCGGTTAGGACAGCTTGCGGCTTCACAGCTGGATGGGCATGCGTGAACCGTACAACGTCTCCCCATTGGTCAGGCAATCTTCTGGGACCTGTGACTTGTCCCAGATGATTTCTAGGAGGGAGGGGGAGAGGAAAACTTCCTCTCGTCCTCTCGAGCAACCTAGGCGCTCGAGCGGAAGTGGGACCAGGTACCTGTCAAAGCTAAGTACCCCCCCCCCCCCCAGTGACAAATGTGACATATTTGGGGGGGGGGGAGGCGTGCATAAAGCGAAACTTCCCCTTTTGGGTGGAGCTCTGCTTTGAAGACGAAGCCTTTTTCTGACATTTGTCCCTTAAAAGTTAAAAATCAGTATTTTTTTTGCTAGAAAATTACTTTAAACCCCCAATATATATTTTACCCCCGTATATTTTACCCACATGTTTTAGCAGAGACCCTAGAGAATGAAATGGCAGTCCTTGCAATATTTTATGTCACACTATTTCTTTCAAAAGCAATTTTTTGAAAAAAAATACACTTCAATAAATAAAAAAAAAACTAGACAGTAAAGTTAGCCCAATTTCTTTGTATAATGTAAAAGATGTTAGGCCGAGAATCGTGATCTTCATTCTAAGCAAACAATTGTGATTCTCCATTTTATCCAGAATCGTTCAACTCTATTGGGTTGTGTCACAAAACTTGGGCATGGGGTGGGTGCTAAGTAGTGATCGACCGATATCGGTTTTTCATTGCTGATAACCAATATTTTGGCCAATGTATTTTTGTACATTTAAAAAAAATTGTTTTTTCTTGACAGGTACTCTTGTGGAGGGATCTGGGTGTCTAAAAGACCCCAAACCCCTCCCTTGCACTTAAAAGCATTAAAAACGCCAAATTTGGCTGTTTTGAATGCTGTAATTTTTTTGAATCTGGTGCCAGTACCCGGAAGTGATGTCATGACATCACTTCCAGGCTTTTGCATGGAAACCTGATCAAAGCCGAATGCGGCTTTGATCGGGTATTCGGCGGCCGTGCAGGCTGGTTGCCCAGGTCTCCCGGTGGGACGGGAGACCCAGGCGAGCTCCCGCTCCTTGTAATGACAACTGATTGGCTTCTCAGCTGCATTGGTTATTACAAGACAGACGATCGTCGGCTATGGATGCCGGTACCGGGGTGATGCCTCTAGCTGCAGGCATCACTCCGGTACAAGCACTTTCCCAAAATATCGGTAACCTCCGGGGCCGATTTCGATATATCGGGGAAAGTGCATATCGGCCCTCAATATATCTGCTTTGCCGATAATCGGTCGATCCCTAGAGCTACGTTTTTTCTATACTATTAATGTTATGATATGTGATTCTGATAAAAGGTTTGGGTTAGGGAGAATTAAATTATCAAGTCTTTATGGATAAGCTTCAGCTCACCAAGTATTTCAAAAACAGGACAAGGGGGAACCTTGGCAGGGCTAGAATCTTCTTTGGATTATTTATATTATAGGGAAACCCCTTGACATAGAATCCTGTAAAACAGGCAACACTCCCAACCACTATCCAGGCTTAACCACTTAAGCCCCGGAAGATTTTACCCCCTTCCTGACCAGGCCCTATTTTGCGATTCGGCACTGCGTGACTTTAACAGGCAATTGCGCGGTCGTGGGACGCTGTACCCAAATGAAATTGACGTCCTTTTTTTCCCCACAAACAGAGCTTTCTTTTGGTGGTATTTGATCACCTGTGCGATTTTTTTGATCATGCGCTATAAACAAAAAAAGAGCGACAATTTTGCAAAAATAACAATAATTTTCAAATTTTTTTTATATGAAATCCCCCCCCCCCCCAAAAAAAATGTAAAAATCAAAAATGTTTAACATTTTAGGCCAATTTGTTTACTGCTACATATGTTTGGTAAAAAAAATCGCAATAAGCGTATTTTGATTGGTTTGCACAAAAGTTATTGCGTTTTACTAACTAAGAGAGAGATTTTTGTCATTTTTATTTTTTTTTTTTTTTTTTTTTTTTTTTTACGAGTAATGGCGGCGATCTGCGTTTTTTTTTTCTTTTTTTTTTTGCGGGACTGCGACATTGCGGTGGACAGATCGGACCCTTGACTGACATTTTTGACTTACTACAGTAATCTACTACTTTACTACAGTAATCGGTGCTATACATATGCACAGTTACTGTAAAAATGACACTGGGAGGGAAGGGGTTAACTTTATTGGGGAAGGAGGGGTTAAGTGTGTCCAGAGGGGCGTGTTTCTAACTGTGATTGGATGTGACTGTGTGTGTAACAGCACAGATCAACGGTCCTACATAGTAGGACGGTATGATCTGTGCTTTTACACAGGGAAGAATGACAGGTGGCTTTGTTTACATTAGCCGTCTGGCTTTCTCCCTCTCCACCCGACGATCGCGAGTGACCGGTGGACATCGGGTCCGCCGGTCACACGCGCAGGCTGCTTAGGGAACAAGCGGGAGCGTGCCTGCGGGGCGCGCTCGCCCCCTATTGGCTCCCAGGCTAGTGACGTACCGGTACGTCACTTTGCCTGGTAGGGGCTGACCGCCGCCGTATATAGTCGGGCGGCGGTCGGCAAGTGGTTAAAGCAGAACTAAATGTACAAAATAAAACATTGTGAACAAGCAGGACTTTAATTGCAGAAGAGATATGCGATCCGCGGAATTCCTAAAGGCTGGCGCAGACTGATTTTGTAAAAGTGTCTCTCGTGTTCTAAAAGCGGTGCAGCAGTCGCCAAATTCATGGACCTGCGTAGAACTTGTATTTGAATTTGGTGCGCCACTTTTAGAACGCATGCGAGACATTTTCGCAAAATCAGTCGGCACCAGTTTCACTTTCTATACGCCAAAATAGAATTGGTCTTAGTTGGCTCCACTAAGTAAGACTGTAACTGTTGGTATGTTATTTTTAATTTGGCACATTCATTGCAATGCAATGTAAAAGTTGCGCATTGTAGAACTAACTGATTTTGGTGCAGAAGTCACTGTCAGAACCAAAAGTGTTGCAAATGCTTCATTAATTTGGGGCAGTACATTAACAAGAGGTATTAATGCCAGAAAAGTGGCGTAACTTTATTGAATTGCCCCATTCTCTTTTGCAATAAAATGCACTTTACCTGCCTATATGCAAACCTCAGAGGAATTTACACAGAGCTGTGCATGTGCAGCTTCATTTCCAAAACAGTGCCAGGATGAATGACTCCCACGCATGCACAGGAGTGGCATCCCACACTAGCCATTTGAGACAGCCGAACCTGGGCAGAATATGCTGGGTTTTGCCTTAGACATAGTAGATGTCGGACTCTTGGTGAAGAGGTAATGCGGCCTTTAGCTTTCACTTTAACCACTTTACCGCTGAGTACTGGAATAGTACTGCGGCAAAGTGGCTCGTTCCCTTCTGACGACGTAGACCTACGTCGCCAGACTCCTCCCCTGTAGGCGGCGCTCCCGCTGTTTTCATTCACAGCGGGAGTCGGGCCAGGGGAGGAGCAGCGGAGGAGCAGATGCCCCGATCGTCGGGGATCTAGTGTGGAGATCCGCCTGCCTGTGTAAACACAAGCGGGCGGATCTCCCAAGTGACAGGGAGTGACAGATCGGAGTGTTCAGCATAGCTGGACATCCGATCTGTCCCTGTCTCACACAGTCACCTCCCCCCCCACACGTCAGTAAGCACCAGGCATACATTAACCCCTCCCTCTCCAATAAAGTTAACCCCTTCCCTGCCAGTGTCATTTTTACAGTAACAGTGCATATTTATAGCACTGATTACTGCAGTAATGTCACTGGTACCCCCAAAAGTGTCAAAAATGTCAGTCAAGGGTCCGATCTGTCCGCCGCAATGTCGCAGTCCCGCAAAAAAAATCGCAGATCGCCGCCATTACTCGTTAAAAAAAAAAAACACCATAAATGACATAAATCTTTCCCTTTGTTAGTAAACGCAATAACTTTTGCGCAAACCAATCAAAATACGCTTATTGCGATTTTTTTTTTTTTTTTTTTTTTTTTTTTACCAAACATGGGTAGCAGAAAACAAATTGGCCAAAAATTTTTAAAAAAATTGTTTTTTACATCTCTTTTGGGGGGAATTTCATATAAAAAAATGTGAAAAATATTGTTATTTTCAAAATAAACGCTCTTTTTTTGTTTATAGCGCAAAAAGTAAAAATCGCACAGGTGATCAAATACCACCAAAAGAAAGCTCTGTTTGTGGGAAAAAAGGACGTCAATTTCATTTGGGTACGGCGTCGCACGACCGCGCAATTGTCAGTTAAAGTCGCACAGCGCAGAATCGCAAAAAGTGGCGCCAGACGTAAGACAGCAAAATGCTCTAGTGGTAAAGTGGTTAAAGCTGAACTCCAGCTTTGCCTTCAGTTCTGCAGAGTTCTGTGATTTCACTGCACGCTGGAGACCTCTATAGCTTCATCTCATATTTTAGTAGTTGTAGGCAACCTCCATTGCTGGGTGGGTGAAACGCCCACCATGTTGGCTTCCCTTTATGGTCTATTCACATTTGCCTGGATAATAAACCAGAGTGGTTCAGTGTATGGCTAGCTGTCCATTTTGGGGTGCAGTGATATATGTTTAACTGCATCACACAGCTCCCTTTTTACATTTTCAAGAACTTTATTTGAAGTGTATAAAGTGACACTTAATTCATGTAACCGTGTAACAGTGCATTGCGCATGCGGTGCAGTGACATGCGATGCCATCCAGCGAGGGGTGATAATATGCAGCATGTCTGCATTTCATTGCACCTTGTGCTGTATTGTAGTGTGAATGGGGCACATGGGAAACAATTGTTTTCTATTTGCCCCTTACAGTGACTGACGTTCTTCCATTGCAAAAAAAAAAAAATGAATGCTATAAAGTTTAATTTGGAGGACTTCTTTAAATGGTCCTATCTCTCTAAATCATAAAGAAGTGGGTGCGCTAATTTAGGATCATGTGACACATTTTAAGCATTTGCCAAACTTCACACACCTTTCCATATTGTATGCACTGTGTAGACGGTGTGCTTTTTGCCAAGTGTATTTTCCAGTCGTTTCCTGCATCACTCATTGGAACTAAATATGTTTGGGCTTTAATGTGAATCAACATAGATTTATCTGGCCAAAATACCCAGATGGCTGCTTTGTCTTCTAAATGTATCTACCATTAAATGCTGTCTTTTGTTACCATGGCAACAGCAACTTAACTGGGTAGCTCCTCGCCCTTTCTGGTTTATTATACATGTAATATGAGAGAAGACTTTACCCCTCGTTTACCTTAAGGGAAATTTATACTCTATTTTAGAGATTATCTTATCTTGGGGCAGGGAAGTGTTTAACATCCTTGCTGAACATGCAAATCAGTTGTTCTCATAGAGTATCCTTGTGCACTCAGTCACTGAATGGTGGAGCAGTAACACACGTTCTCTGTATTTAGAGAAAGCTCAACTTGTGTATGTAATGAGCAAATACGGCCACTCTAATATATGTATATGCTTACAAAAAAAGCCATTTGTTCACACTGATGCAACACAGTTTTGATCCATTTTTTTCATTATGATTTTTGTAGTCCAGCTGCAGTGCGACTTTGTATGTTTTTGATACATTTTAATGCATGTTTTACCACTGCAACTCTTTGCTGCTCCTGGCCCCTGCCTCCTGTCGCGTGCTCCCACAGCAAGCAGCTTGCTATGGGGGCACCGAAGACGAGCTGCAGCTCTGTGTGTCCATTCAGGCACGGAGCTGCAGTTCGGCCCTGCCCCCTCTCTCTCTCTCCTGATTGGCTAACTGTCTTTGACTGCAGCGGCAGCCATTGGCACTGCTGCTGTGTCTTAGCCAATCAGGAGGGAGAGTCATGGACAGCGGAGGCAGTTGTGCACATCGCTGGATAGAAATGAGGCTCAGGTAAGTATGAGGGGGGAGTTGATGCACACAAAATAAAAAACCTGACCAGAGCTGCATGAATAATCATTAAAAAAATTGTGATCTCGATTCGGCATTTCCACAATTCATACAGTGCAGAGCCTTCTCTGCTCACAACTGTCCAAAAAAAAAAAAATGCCTCCAGCAAATGTTTATCAACATTGCTCAGGCTGGGAGATAACCATAAACATGTTTTACATTGTTTATTTGTTCTTTAAGTCCCCATTCACACTAGCGCGACCTTTCAGGTGACTTGGTCGCCTGACAAGTCGCGGTGGGTCGCCTGCCATTGATTAGCACAGGACCCGTTCTAATAGGAGCGACACAAGTCGCTCCGACTTAGAAAAAGGGTCCTGTACTACTTTGGGGCGACCTGGAGGCGACTTGCATTGACTTCAATGATATGAAGTCCGTGCATGTCGCGCGCGTGCACCGTGACTTCACAGGTCGCCCCGGCAAGTCGTGTCACCCCTGTGTGAATGGGCTCTTAGAACAAAGGGTTGAATTTCGGTCTGTAAATGAGGGCAGTTTAACCACCTTAAGTCTCCATTCACACTGGTGCGACTTGGTCAGCCTGACAAGTCACGCACCGTCACGTCCCATAGTGTAGTACAGGACCGGTTCTAATAGGAGCGACACAAGTCTCTCAGATTTAGAAAAAGGGTCCTGTACTACTTCGGGGTGACCTGGAGCGACTTGCATAGACATTCATTTTATGAAGTCCGTGCAAGTCGCGCTGCACGCGACTTCACATGTCGCCCCGAAGTCGGATCCGACCTAGTCAGAACGGACACTAAGACTAAGCCTTTTTCTGACACTTGTTGCTTACAAGTTAGAATCAGTATTTTTGGCAAGATAGTTACTTAGAACCCCCAAACATTATATATATATATATATATATATATATATATATATATATATATATATATATATATATATATATATTTATTCTAATAGAGGAAAAAATAGCAGTCGTCTCAATATTTTATGTAAGGGAATGGCGCTGTCTACTGAAAAATGTGGTGTAGATGGTGATATATAGACAGGAAAGGTATGTACAATGGATATAAATACACAAAAGATAAATAATAGCACAATAAATAAAATATGATGTGTGGGGAAATATAGGTGCAATAAATACCAATAAAGTGCTAAAATGAATAAATAGTGGCAAAAATCAATTGATTAAAGTGACCAAGTGCATACAAAAAGTAAATATGAGTATCCAAAATTGGTAAAACGCAAAAGTGCAGAGTACTCAATAAAATGACAAATTTTTGAGCAAATGAATATAATAAAGTGACCAGTGCAAATAACTAGTTAGATCAAAATGGCTGAGTGTCAGCAAAAAACTATAGTTCTTATAGCCAGTGTATCCAAAATAAAGTGGCTTAGTGACAAAAATGGTGATCCAATAAGGTGACTAAGTGGCGTAATTAGTCCATATAGGTGACAACATTTTTCATACAAAAAATACTGGAGGTGACCCCTTGGTGGGTAGTGAGGTGCTCGGTGACCCCTAGGGTAGGTAGCCAGACACAATTTTTTTGTGATAAAATACACTTTAATTAAAAAAAAAAAAAAAGAAACAGCAAATTTAGCACATTTTTTAATATAATGTGAAAGATGATCTGATGACCAATAACTGTGAGAGAATTGTGCATTTGTCAGTGCTAGTTTTTGATTCTGATCTTTATTGTAAGCCAAATTTGTGGATTCTCTTTTTATCCAGAATGGTGCAGCTCTAATTCTGACTTTACAACCACTTTAAGGAGCTGCCACCTGCCAGCGAGTCATCCTTGGTGTCATCAGCAGGAATGAGTAATCGGTTGTTAAGAAGCCAAGGTCCTAACAACGATGAGTCATTCTGCTGTCAGCAGGGAATGTAAACAAAAGAGCCCTTTGCATTTGGTATGGATTTTGAAGGGTTGTGGGGAAGAGGGCCTTGTCTTGCCCTTCTCAGCATGGGGACAAGCATCCCCCATCTCCCTTCCTGGTTGAAGGCATTTGGCCTGCTTATGGTTCAGGAGGGAGTGGATGTTTGGATAAGGGTCTGGTATAGATTTCGGCGGAGGACCCCATGGCATTGCAGAATTAAATTTTTTTCCCCTGCGCGGTCTACTTTAAAATCCATACTAGACCCAAATGGCTGTTTTGTTTTATATTCCCTGCTTACAACAAGGATAACACATTGTTAGGATGCTGGTGGAAGGGTTGGCAGCCCTGTCAATCTTTTATTGTGAACTGTGTCTTCTCTGGTTAGGTTCATGCCCCCCAGTTTTCTAGGTGACCATTGTCACAAACAGAAAGTAACGGGTAAACAGAATTTTATAGCTGAACAGGAGGTGAGGGTAAATCTTCCAATGGGGACATGTCCTACTCCTTACCTTGTTTGTGTGGATGAAGAAATCTGTCCATATTTTTTTTTTTTTCATGCAGCCAGTGGGCTGAAAGAAAAAAAAAATATATCTACCTGTCTTAAAGCGGAGTTCCGGCCACAAAATCGACAGCCGATTTCGGGCAATACACTTGCTTTTGGTCACCTGTAGAATAAATGTATAGTTACGATTTTTTTTTTTTTGTTTACTTACCGTGTTATTGAAGAAAAATATACTCGCCTTTCTTCCACTTCCTCCCTTGGCGGCCTCGGCCCGTGCCGTCACTTCCTCTTTGCATTGATTCCTGGGAGCTGAACGTCATCGCTCCCAGGAATCAATGCGCCTGCACCGCCCCCACTCGTCACCTCCAGTGCATCAAGCGGGGCCGGTGCAGGCGCATTCTGGAAGAAGAGGACACGGAAGAGGACACGCTGGCTTCAGCTGCCCACATCCGAGATGGCAGCGCTGGAGAAGAAATTTTAAAGGTAAGTATTACTTCTAAAAGGTAAGTGCGACCCGGGACAGATCAGAGGCTATCCATTGTGGAATGTACTAGCCCTGACTGTCCCGGGGGTATTTTTATTGAAAAAAAAAAATTTTTGTGGCCGGAACTCCGCTTTAACCTCTTGGAGCCTAAGCCTTTTTCTGACAGACGTCCCCTCCCGCTCCTTGTAATGACAGCCGAGCGGCTGCTCAGCCACATTGGTTGTCATTACAAGAAAACAAAATCTATTCTTGCTGCTGATCAGGCTTTGAAGTGAAAGTACTTGGGTCAGTGTTATTGACAGTAAACATGTCCTTGTACCTTGGTATTGGCTTTGGAGTGCTTCCTTCTTGCTGTGGTAGTGACATAGAATAAAGTGAACTGGGTGTGTCTTTGAAACGAAATCAGATTTCAGATTTCCTGAAGTTTTTCCTTTTTGATTTGGCAAGAATAGCTTATGTTTTCCAACAGTGCTCAGAGCCTTCAGCAAGCCTAGCATGTGTATAGTATCATATGTTCCTCCTGATTACATGAATGCAGGTGTAAATGAAGTTCAATCCTTCAGAGTGTAACACAGTGTGTACAGACTTAGCAGGTTCTCCCCTGCCATTGGTTTAGATGCGTTGTTGCAATGTGGTAATGCATATGTTGGTGCACACCTGCTTTGCTAGGTACTGAAGCTTAAGGGCTGCCTGTAGGTTTAAACACTTTCCTAGCACTGTGAGAAGTACTTACAAGGACTGCTTTGTCAGTACTTCACATCTTCAGCATAGATTGGGAGTAACTTGATTAGTTCCATGTGTTTATTATGTAATGTGTTTTTTTTATATATATGCTAAATAGCTTGTATGATATGAACTACAGAGAAGGCAGGAGCCAGATTGTGGTTGTGTATACCAACATACTGACTGACGCTGCATTCACACACTTAGTGTTTCTGGAAGGCGCAACAAAATTCACAGTAAATGTGCGTTTTTGCTAAATGTTTTGCAAATGCGCTTTAAACGATTGTCACACTTGCCAGCGCCATTTGTTGGTGCATGATGAAAAAATGCACCGCGCTGAGTTCCAGAAACTTTTTGGAATGTTTCTTGTGCATAGGGCAGCCCGTTCAAGTGAATGAGCTACCCTATGCACGACGAGCAGAAACGCTAAAAAACGCATGAAAATGTGGGAACTCAGCCTAACGGACTGAAGAGTGGTGGTATATATGCTTTAGCATTGAAGAAGGCAGCTGCTTAATCGTAACAAGCTGCACTGCTAGTTTTCGATTCTGAGCTGATTTCTGCCTGTTACCTGTAGTGACAGGTTTTTTTAAGGGCTCTTTCACACGGGTGTTCCGATCAGATCCACCTGGCAGTTTTTTAGGCGGATCTGATCAGATGCCCCATTCAGCCCTATGGAGCAGCGGATGTCAGCAGTGACATGTCTGCTGCCATCCGCATCCGATCCTGTCCGTGAAATCTGGACGGATGGAAACCCTATTATCCATCCGTCCTGGGGATCGGATCAGATGGGATTGGATCAGAGTGGACAGGCAGTCCGCTCTCATCCGATTCCCCATAGAGAGCAGCAGGGCTCTGACACCTCCCTCTCCACACATAGTGCGGAGACGGAGCTGTCATCCGCCAGCTCAGCGGGGATCGGCAGATCGATCCCCGCTGAGCAGAGCACGGTCCGCAACATAATGCGGACCGCGTGAAAGAGCCCTAAAAATGCACTTTTCTTGCACATAAAGTTAATGGGTCGAATCAGGTTGCTTACACTTAGATTTGCATAAACTTTCCTATTTAAACCTGATGTGCTCTGTTGTTCAGATTCCAACCAGTTCTCGTGAAAATTAAAAAATGTTTAGTGTTAATTGAGGGACTTGGGATTCAGAGACTTTTGGATTATATTGCTGCTGGGTGAGTGCAAGGTTAGCCTGGAATGTGACCATCATGTGTTTTCCTGACTGAAGTGTACTGGTTGGTTTACCTGCGCTGCATTTTCCGGGTGCAGATCCAATGCCCAAATCCTCCATTTGTCTCTGCTGCCTGGGTAAAATGACTTCAGCCACCTGAATCCTCTCCTACAACCAGCAAGCCAGTTCTGAGTATTCAAGGCTTGTCTCTGTACACCGAGCTATATTGCCGTCTGCTTTTGAGTGCAACATGTTGGAACATAGACAAATGGGAACAGTCCCACTGCTCCAGATGCCTTCACCTCTCAATCAACTAATGGTTCTTGTGCTGCCTTCAGTGCACCCTCTGAAGAACCCTACATTGACAGCCTGGAATTTTGTCCTGCTCAAAGCATAGTTCCACACAAGTGGAACTTCGGCTTATATGCTCCCCTGCCCCCCCCCCTCTGGTGCCACATTTTGGGGGAGGGCGGGTACTGGTTTTTGACAGGTACACTTCCCCCACTTCCGGGAGACAGCGCCGCGGTGCTGTCCCCTTGAAGTTCGGCTCCTCTCCTCCTTCCTCTGCTCCTGGGCCAATTAGCGCAGAGCGCTTCACGCCTGCGCAGTAGGGAACCAGCTGTGAAGCCGAAAGGCTTCACTGCCAGGTTCCCATACCCTGAATGGTGGCTGCAGCACCTGAGAGCCGATACGAAAATCGGCTTCGGGTGCCGACATCGTGGAAACCCTGGACAGCTAAGTTCTAATATTTAAAAGTCAGCAGCTTCAGTATTTGTCGGGAGTCACGTGACAGCCGAGCATCGCTGTAAGGCTAAGTTCACATGTAGGTGTGTCTGGGGCGTTTTTCTGCTCTAGGATCAGCTCAAAAAATGCCCAAGACAAGTCCTATTCATTTCAATGGCCCCTGTTCACATCTGAGCGTTTTGACATTTTAAGCAAAAGTACATGAGCTTCTTTTTGGGCAGATTACAGGCGTTTTTTATTTTTTTCCATTGGTCACTTCTCAACCTAAAAACGCCTGAAAAAATGCCTGTAAATTACAACACCAAGGTGTGAACGTAGCCTAAAACAGGTAGAAATCCTTTTTTTTTTTTTTTTTTTTTTTTAAATAAAGCTTAGGCACTAGGATACAGTTTGTAATCTAACAGAGGGGATGATGTAAAATCACATTGTTCTGTAGTAGCTGGGAGGAGAGCAGAGTGGCGCTAGTGAGCTGACAGGTGGGGGGGGGGGAGCAGGCCAGAGGAGAGCTGCGGATGACGGAGACACGTACGCTGACCACAGTGTCAGGGCTCAGCAGCCATGATATACCGTGGTCAGTGTACAGAGGGGAGGGTAGAAACTGTCAGGATCAACCAGGTATTTTTGGTGAAACGGGGGGGGGGGGGCAAATTACACAGCACAAGCACTGTGTTTGTATATGATACTTTTAAGGAACAGGATCTGTTTTTTTTTTTTTTGGGTTGCAAATGCATTAAGTCTGCATCATCCTGTGAGTCAATTGTAATTATGTCAGGCATAGCTCCCTCCTCGTCAATATCCCATGAGGCTCTTGCTGTAGTCATGCAAGAATGAAACGATCCGAGCACAAGTGGGAGTGGGTATCTATCAAAACGAAGTAGTACCTGCTACCCCCCCCCCCCCAAAAAAAATTTTTTTTAGTGCCAAATGTGGTAGAGGAGGGTTTTAAACTTCCCCTTTTAGGAAGGTAGACTACTTCTATGGATCCAGCAGTTTCCCCTGAAGCTCCTGCTCTTTTTTGGGGGACAAGCTTCACGCTTTTTCTTCAACACGTTTTGCTGCACGATTCTGTCACGCAACAATCGCGGCAAAATCTCACCACATTTGGGATGCCATTTAGAAAGAATGGCACCCAAATGTGCATTGCGCATTTTGCAGTGATTGGCTTGTGATTTAATATCGAGGGTAGAATTGTGCCAATTCCATCCCTGGTTCCAAATCGCCAAGTGTGAATGAGGCCTCATTTGAGCTGCTTTTGGACATCCCAACAATCTCTGTAATCTTGTGTCTCAATGAATGCTAGTGTCCCAATAAGTTTGCCCACATTTCCGCTTTAGGCCTCATGCACACAAGATGTGTTTTTTTTTTTTTTCCCCTCCCCTGGACGCTTTTGCTCTGGGCAGAAAAAAAGCAGCTTAACCACTTTAGCCCCGGAGGATTTTGCTGCTTAATGACCAGGCCCAATTTTCGATTCGGCACTGCATTAATTTAACGGACAATTGCGCGGTCGTGCGACGATGTACCCAAATAAAATTTGACGCCCTTTTTTTCCCACAAATAGAGCTTTCTTTTGGTGGTATTTAATCACCTGTGAGATTTTTTATTTTTTGCTATAAACAAAAAAAGGGTGACCATTTTGAAAAAAAAAAAATACTTTTCACATTCTGCTATATAACATTCCCAAAAAAAATAAAAAATCTAAATTTATTAACATTTTAGGCTAATTTGTTTTCTGCTACATATTTTCGGTAAAAAAAACGCAATAAGCATATTTTGATTGGCTTGCGTAAGTTATTGAGTCTACGAACTACGGGAAAGATTTGTCATTTTTTTATTTATTTGTTTTACTAGTAATGGCGGCGATCTGCAAATTTTTTTTTTGCGGGACTGTGACATTGCAGCATACAGATTTGCTGCAGACAGATCGGACCCCTAACTGACATTTTTGACACTTTTGGGGGGACCAGTGGCATTACTACAGTAATCGGTGCTAAAAATATGCACTGTTACTGTAATAATGCCATTGGCAGGGAAGGGGTGAATACTATTATTGATCAAGGGGTTAAATGTGAGCCTAGGGAAGTGATTCTAACTGTAGAGGGGCGTGGCTTGTGAGATCATCACAGAGACATGCGATCCTATATAGCAGGATCACATAGCCTCTGTGATCACTTCAGGGAGAAGGACAGACGACTGTGTTTAAATCAGCTGTCCGTCCTTCTCTGTCAGTGGGGGGAGATCGTGAGTGGCCGGCGGCAATCGGAGCCGCCTGACTGGTTCCCTGGCTGACGAGTGGGAGCGTGCCACCGGCAGCCCACACTCGCCACCTAGAGTCTCCTGAGCGAGCGACGTAGTACTAAGTCGGTTTGCCTAGGAGCGGCCGCCTGCCACAGTTAATCTGCAGTGGACGGTCAACAAGTGGTTAAACACGGCTAAAGCTCTGTTTTTACCTACAGGTTAGGCACTTCAGGTAGGTTATGGGCGTTCCTTGATTCCATTGGCCAGATAATATTTCTGTTCATTGGAATAAACGATTGTTCAAGCGCTAAAAACGCCTAGTGTTTTGGCACGGGTAGGTGTGTCTAAGCTCATTCTGCGCTTTTTTTTTTTTTCCCTGTCCAAAAATTCCTCTCCTGAAAGTGCACATTTTTTTCAAGCTTCTAAACACATCTTTTCTAATACTCTTGCACATGCATGGCCACATAGGCTAACACAGAGTTTACAGGCTGCAAAAAATAATTAAATGCCCGTTAAAAGTGGCATTTTTTTAAGCTCAGTGGGCATGAAGCCTTAAAGTGTTATAAACCCCGGGACCCTGCATTCACTATACAGTGATACCTCGGTTCACAAACTTAATTCGTGAACTGACTGTGGTCGCGAACTGAATTGGTTGTGAACCAAGGCACATTTTCCCATAGGGTTCAATGTAAATCCGGTTAATCCGTTCTGACTTTTTATTTTTTTTTTTGTTTTTGAAGCACAAAAATATGAAACAAATTACAATACACATTAGTACAGTATAGTAATGTATAAAGAGAGAGCACTAACCTTGCTTGAGATGGCTTCTGGCATGGAGGAAGGCAGGTGGGAGGCTGTGAAATACAATAAAGTACAGTACAGTAGTACTGTATGTGCTAAAAAGCACACCAAAAAGCAATAAGTGTCTTCACAGTACTCATAGTACTTCTTTCTGTGTCTCTTCTTCTCTCCACGATCTTCCTACAGGAAGTCACGACCATGTCACAGCCTGGAAATGGCATTAAAATGGCCACGGCTCCTGTTCGTGAACCGAAGCGGAGTTTGTGAACCGGAGCATATTTTTATGAACTTTTCTGTTCGTGAATCGAGTTGTTCGTGAACAGAAGCGTTCGTGAACCGAGGTATCACTGTATCAGGTCTCCTACAGTACAGCTATTGTAATAAATTTAAACTGCTAAATACCTTTTCCCATCAGTACTACATAGCAGTCTTGTGACTTCAGTCAGTGTCCAGCACTGGTTAAACATTTTAGGAGTTTTCTGACTGACCGATGAGACTGCAAGACCCCTGACCTTCTGTCTGGACAGTGCTGATTGGCCCTATCCTGATCACATGTATCTTCCCAAGAAGAAAAAAACCTCTAGCAATACACACCAAACTGAGCATGTGCAGTCTGACTCCATAGGCTTTGTGTTATCAGGAAACTATTAGGAGTCAGTGAAAGAAGAGGAGGATCAGAGCAGATAGGATCAAACCGCTTTTTTACACAATGCGGAGGATTAACCCCTTAGGTTCCACAGGGAGTATAACCAGCATGCTTTACTGCATATACAGACTGATTTTACTGTTGTGGGTTTAGTAACTGTCATTTTTGTTGCTTTTAACTGTTCAATGGCCTTTACAATGCCATATGAGTGCTTCAGATGCTTCATTTAATTATCCTGGACCAGTTCTTGTGCTAAAGAAAACCCTGACCCTTAAGCAACAAAGCTATTTGATTGCCATATCTCCTGGTCCTGACATTCAAGGCTTTATCAACAAACTAATTTGATCACCATGTTAGCACTAACTGTAGAGAAACCATCTAAGACCGTAAAAGGTTGTACAAAACTTTTTTTTTTTTTTTTTTGCAAATCTGTTTTTCTCAAAGGCTTCAAAACTGAAAGTGAAAGCACAGCAAATACTAAATAAAGATTTAAAGGAATCCTGGAGCATTATGTATACTTTCAGTCCTAATCTCCTCTACCTAAACTGCTGGGTGGCTGGCTGCCATGCTGCTGCTTTAATTTTAGCCGTGATCTGGGATAAATTATAAAGATGAGGAGCCCTGACTTTTCTCACTAATTTTCTGCATGCATGTTGCGGGTCAACGGTTACGAAGTACTGAAAACAGCCAGGAAACAAGTATTTCCAGAAGGCTTTCTATGCCTGTCTTCGTTTTATTTGTTACCTTTTAACCACTTTGCCTGGGAGGGGCTGACCGCCGCCGTATATAGTCCAGCGGCGGTCAGCCCCTCCCAGGCAAAGTGACGTACCGGTACGTCACTAGCCTGGGGGCGAGCGCGCGCCGCCGGAAGGCGCGCCCCCGCTCGTACCAGAGGAAGCCGGCGCGTGTGACCGGCGGACCCGATGTCCGCCGGTCACTTGCGATCGTCGGGCAGAGAGGGAGAAAGGCAGGCGGCTAGTGTAAACAAAGCCGCCTGTCATTCTCCCCTGTGTAAAAACACAGATCACTCGGTCCTGCTATGTAGGACCGTTTATCTGTGCTATTACACCACTAGCCACATCCAATGACAGTTAGAAGCACGCCCCTAGGGACACACTTAACCCCTCCCTCTCCAATAAAGTTAACCCCTTCCCTCCCAGTGTCATTTTTACAGTAACAGTGCATATGTATAGCACTGATTACTGCAGTAATGTCACTGGTACCCCCAAAAGTGTCAAAAATGTCAGTCAAGGGTCCGATCTGTTCGCCGCAATGTCGCAGTACCGCAAAAAAAAATCGCAGATCGCCGCCATTACGCGTTAAAAAAAAAAAACAACAAAAATGACAAAAATCTTTCCCTTAGTAAGTAAACGCAATAACTTTTGCGCAAACCAATCAAAATACGTTTATCGTGATTTTTTTTTTTTACCAAACATAGGTAGCAGAAAACAAATTGGCCAAAAATTTAGATTTTTTACATTTTTTTGGGGGGGGGGGGGATTTCATATAAAAAAAATGTGAAAAATATTGTTGTTTTTGCAAAATTGTCGCTCCTTTTTTTGTTTATAACGCATGATCAAAAAATCGCACAGGTGATCAAATACCACCAAAAGAAAGCTCTGTTTGTGGGGAAAAAAGGACGTCAAATTCGTTTAGGTACAGCGTCGCACGACCGCGCAATTGTCTGTTAAATTCACGCAGTGCTGAATCGCAAAATACCCCCTGGTCAGGAAGGGGGTAAAATCTTCCGGGGCTTAATTCGTTTAGGGCAAATCTATGGTCGCATTATATGCTTTTGTTTTATATCCGGGGTATTGAATTAAAATTCATGAAGGGTCCAGTCAGTGAAATTTTCTTCCAGCCGAGGTCCGAATCATATGTTTGGCTCTCAATGGCACCTCTGCACGATGGGCAAACGTGGCGCGTCTTTACGAGTGCCACATCGCATGGTACCACAGTACCATGCAGCTTGGTATGGCGCGATGAAAAAAAAAAAAAAATCGGGGACCTAGGTTTCTGCTTATAAGGCAGCCCACTGAAATAAATGGGCCGCCTACACACGTTACACAATTATATGAACCTAGTCTCAGATCCTTCACATCACTTTCCTTTTTATTACATCAGTGTTCTCAGCCCCCCTTCACATTACAGTCCTTGGCCCCCCTTAGTTCTCCCCCTACTTTAAATTGTAGTTCCCAGCCCCTTTATCATCACCCCCCCCTTCACATTCCTGTCACCCCCTTAATAGCACCCCCTCCTCACATAACTGTCCTCATCCCCTTTATAGCACCCTCTTCACATAACTGTCCCCTCTCTTTATAGCACCCCCTTTCACATAACTGTCCCCTCTCTTTATAGCACCCCTCTTCACATAACTGTCCTCATCCCCTATAGCACCCCCTTCACAACAGTCCTCAACCCCCCCCTTATAGCACCCCCTTCACATAACTGTCCTCAGCCCCTTTATAGCACCCCTCTTCACATAACTGTCCGCACCCCCTTCACATAACTGTCCCCTCTTCTTTTTTTTTTTTTTTTTTTTTTTAAGCACCCCTCTTCACATAACTGTCCTCAGCCCCTTTATAGCACCCCCTTCACATAACTGTCCTCAGCCCCTTTATAGCACCCCCTTCACATAACTGTCCTCAGCCCCTTTATAGCACCCCCTTCACATAACTGTCCCGCCTTCACATAACTGCCCCCCCTTATAGCACCTCCCTTCACATAACTGTCCACAGCCCCTTTATAGCACCCCTTCACATATAGCACCCTCCTACACATAACTGACCTAACTCATTTTATCGCACCCCACCTTCACACTGCAGTCCCCAGCCACCCCCTTAGCATTGACTCAGTCCGGACTTGGTCCACCATTTAGTGATGCCTGTCTTATAACATAAGCATTGTATTAACAATACAAACAGTAGTTACATTTGATAATCCAATATAGGCTTACATGAAAAATCGCCTTTCATGCTGTGAGTTCTGCCTGTCTGCTGGTTGTCACTTTTCACAACTTCCTGGATTCCCAGCATGCTTTGCTGCTTTTCCTCTGCCGTTTTACTTCAATTTCAAAAGATTTAAAGTGATTATTATTTAAAAAAAAAAGAAAACAAGACTTTACAAACATGTTATACTTACCTCCTCTGTGTAGTTTTTGCACATGGCAGCCTGGGTCCTCCTATTCTCAGATCTCTCTTCTTTGCTTCTAGCCCCTCCCTCCTGACCCAAACACCAAGCTGCTTGCTGTGGGGGCATCTGAGCCGAGCTGCAGCTCCCTGTGTCCATTCAGACACATAGCTGGGGTTCGGCCCCACCCCCTCTCTCTCCTGATTGGATAACTGACGTTGACAGCCACCGGAGCCAATGGCGTTGCGGCTGTTTTAGCCAATCAGGAGGGGGGAGTTCCGGACAGCCGAGGAGTTTGCAATGGGGTGCTGGGGAGGCTGTTGCACACAGAAGGCTTTTTATGTATTGCATAGGATGCGTTAAAATAAAAACCCTTCTGACTTTACAACTCCTTTAACATCCCAGGGTATCTTGCTGCCTGCAAGCAGTGATTCCTGTACTAACTCAGACTCCTAAGGCTCCGTTCACATCTAGGCGTTTTGGGGCGTTTTTGGGGCGTTTTTCTGCTCTAGGATCAGCTCTCAAAACGCCCAACAAGACAAATCCTATTCATTTCAATGGCCCCTGTTCACATCTGAGCGTTTTGACGCTGTATACAAAACGCCCAACGCTCAAAAAAGTACATGAGCTTCTTTTTGGGCAGATTACAGGCGTTTTCCATTGATCTCTATTCAATCTAAAAACGCCTGCACAAAAATCGCGGTAAAAATCGCGGTAAAATCGCGGTAAAAAACGCCGCAAAAATCGCGGTAAAAAACGCGCGAAAAACGCTACGCTCAGGTGTGAATGTAGCCTAAAACTCCTCCTCTCCCCACCTCTGTAGATAAGAAGGCCGGGTCTGTGAAATGAGTGACACAGCAATGTCTACTCACAGGGTATAGTGACTTTGTGTCACAGTATTCCAGTAAATGTGTGGGGATCTTCCAAAATAAGTTTACATACTTCAGGATCATTTAGATGAATAGAAGTAGGCTAGAAATTAAGGGTTACTAAACCCGCAACAGTAAAATCCGTATGTATATGCAGTAAAGCATGCTTGTTATACTCACTGTGGAACCTAAGGGGTTAATCCTCTGCATTGTGTAAAAAAAAAAAAAAAACGGTTTGATCCTGTCTTCTCTGATCCTCCCCTTCTTCCACTGTCCCCAATCCATCTGCTGATAGTACAGAACCTTGGAGGCACTCTGCACATGCTCAGTTTGATGTGTATTGCTAGAGAGTTTCTTTCTTCTTGGGAGAGTGCATGTAATCAGAGCTGTCCAGACAGAGGGTCAGGGGTCCTGCAGCCTCCTTAGGACAGTCCGAGTGGAATGAAAACGCATCCTACAAGCTTTAACCAGGCACTAATAAGTCACAAGACTGCTCTATACTGCTGATGAGAAAAGGTATTTAGCAGTTTTATGTTTACTAAAATAATTGCATTTCCATGTACTGTGGGAGACCAGATATAGTGAATGCAGGGCTCTGGGTTTAGTAATATATTATTATTTAATATATATTGTATTGTGGTGTACTGCAATGCGTGTCTGTTGGCAAGGTGTGCTAGGTGCCCAAAACACATGCTACCAACATGCTGATTGGGCAGTGAAAAAGCAGCGGCAGACTTCAAGTGGTTGTAAACGATCACCTTGTAAAACGACCCATTCAGAATAAAATAGAAAGTCAAAATATTTTTGGATAGATAGATGGATATAAAAAACATTTTAAATGTCTCCCCCCCCCCCCTTTTTTTTATTTTTATAAGTGATCACCTTTCCTTTGTTCTCAGCTGCCTAAGAGCTGCGGGAGGAGAAGCAGCAGCACACTGAGCTTCCCAGTGACTGGCTTTGCAGCGAAGGCATGTCGGGACAAGTCTGATCATTGAACGAGAGCAGGCTGAGTTCCCAGCATAGCTAGAGAACTGACCACGATGTGCTCTCCTGTGTAGTATGGTCGGTTTTTTTTAGGAAAGCAGAGTGATTGGCAGGGATTTCACTTAAGGGAAGCAATGCAAAGAGAACAGGATACTTTCTCATACAAGTATGTGGTACAGCAGGCACATATCGGGTATATGAAGTGTTGGGGTAACAAACGTATAGAGGGACTGTAAGGGCAGAAGGGTTTTTTTTTTTTTAATGTATTCAATGCGTTTAGATAAAAAAAAACCTGTGTGCAGCAGCCACCTAATACTACTAACCTGAGCCCGTCTTTATCCAGTGATATTGCAGGAGTTTCTCAGCTGCCCGTGACTCCCCTCCTCAGACAGCAGCGCGGTGCTATTGGCTGAATGGACACAGGGAGCTGTGGCTTGGCTCTGGTGCCCCCATAGCAAGATGCTATGGGGACTCAACAGGAAGGAGGGGGACCAGGAGCGCAGAATAGGGACCCGAGAAGAGGAGGATCTGGGCCACTCTGTGCAAAACCAACTGCACAGAGGAGGAAAATATAACATGTTTGGTATTTAAACGAAAAAAAAAAAGACTTTACAATCCCTTAACCACTTTACGACCAGTCACTGTGCCTCTACTGCGGCACAGTGGCTTGTTCTCGTCCAGCAATGTAGTACTACATCGCTGGACTCCTCCCCTTGTGGGCGGCGCTCGCGCGCCGCCGGAGGCTCGCTCCAGCTGTATTCATTCACAGCGGGAGTCGGGCCAGGGGAGGATCGCCGCTGCTCTTCCCCGATCGTCGGGGAATCGAGTGTGGAGATCCGCCCGCTTGTGTAAACAGAGCGGGCGGATCTCCTAAGTGACAGGCAGGGTCAGATTGCAGGGTTCAGCATAGCTGAACCTGCGATCTGTCCCTGTGTCACTCATTCACCTCCCCCCACACACGTCAGTAAGCACCAGGCATACATTAACCCCTCCCTCTCCAATAAAATTAACCCCTTCCTTGCCAGTGTCATTTTTATAGCACTGATTACTATAGAAATGTCACTGGTACACCAAAAAGTGTCAAAAATGTCATTCAAGGGTCCGATCTGTCCGCTGCAATGTCGGAGTCCCGCAAAAAAAATCGCAGATCGCCACCATTACTCGTAAAAAAAAAAAAAAACAAAAATGACAGAAATCTTTCCCTTAGTTAGTAAACGCAATAACTTTTGCGCAAACCAATCAAAATACGCTTATTGCGATTTTTTTTTTTTTTTTTGCAAACATAGCAGAAAACAAATTGGCCAAAAATTTAAAAAAATTTTGATTTTTACATTTTTTGGGGGGGGGGGGAATTTCCTATAAAAAAATGTGAAAAATATTGTTATTTTTTCAAAATTTACGCTCTTTTTTTTGTTTATAGCGCAAAAAGTAAAAATCGCACAGGTGATCAAATACCACCAAAAGAAAGCTCTGTTTGTGGGAAAAAAAGGACATACATTTTGTTTGGGTATGGCGTCGCACGACCGCAATTGTCAGTTAAAGTCGCACAGCGCCGAATCGCAAAAAGTGGCCTGGACGTAAGACAGCAAAATCCTCCGGTGGTAAAGTGGTTAAAGGGTCCTTTCTTACGAGCGCTCCGATCAGATCCTCCTGTCAGTTTTTTAGGCGGATCTGATCGGATGCTCCATGCATCCCTATGGGGCAGCGGATGTCAGCGGAGACATGTCCGCTGCCATCCGCATCCGATCCTGTCTGTGAAATCCGGACGGATTATTCTCCATCCGTCCAGGGGATCAGATTGGATGAGAGCGGACAGGCGGTCCGCTCTCATTCGATTCCCCCATAGAGATGTATGGGGCTCTGACACCTCCCTCTCTACACACAGAGCGGGGAGGGAGCTGTCACCTTCCTGCTCAGTGGGGATCAGTGTATCGAGACCTACCCCCCCCCCCCCCCCCCTGCTGAGCAGCACGGATCCGCCTATGGAGGCGGACTGTGTGGAAGAGCCCTAAGTTGCTATTTCTACCCACCCAGCTCCGTCTTCTAATAAGGCTCCATTCACACCTGGGCGTTTTCAGCTCCAAAAACGCTCAAAAGAAACGCTTCCAAAACGCCCAACAAGTAAAACCCCATTCATTTAAATGGCCCCTGTTCACATCTGAGCGTTTTGCAAAACGCCTGTAGCTGAAAAAAGTACATGAGCTTCTTTTTGGCCTGATTACCAGCGTTTTTGATAGATGTCAATGAAAAACGCCTGAAAAAATCGCGGTAAAAACGCTACGCTCAAGTGTGAATGCAGCCTTAGTGTACCTTGTCAACACATTTGCATGCAGAACTCCTGTTTGGCTGAGGGCTATGAATTGAGCCCGAAGGTACTTCTTATATTCGATGAATTGTGATGTGGCTTTTATAGTTCAGATTAGAAAATGCAAACAAACATCTTATTGGTTTCGGAAGTCAAATTACTCATACTATTTTATTACTTTTATTGCCTTTCATATGGTATAGATGTGTTTCTGACATGTTCTAATGGCAGCCAGGCTGCTACAGAAACCTTGTGGGCGGTCAGGTCTTCCCGCAGCTGCTAGTGGAGTTCTAGGAAGCTGGTGGAATGTGAAAGGTGTGTACAGATCAGGGAAGGTACCTTGGACTTTCCAGTCATGTGATGTCAGCTGGAAGGAGTATACCTGGGTTATTTATATAGTCGGCTTGTTGTGTTTGCGGGTGTCATAGAGAGCAGTGAGAAACATTTCCTGTTTTCAGCATCTGCGACTGTGCTAATCTGTAGAGGCAGACACATGTGTCCTTCCAGAGACAGGGAGATGACCTCTTCCCAGCTGCCATCCTCCTGACTCTTTCACGTCAGATTACATTGTCAATGATTCTCAGATTCTTTGTCTTGGTGTCTGTAGCTCTGGCTGTGCCTTTGTGTACTACTTTCATAAATCAGGAGAGCGGTCCTTCAGCCGTCATATAATTGTCCGCTTTCGAACCATGATTACAAACTTGTCTGCACACTTTCTTAGCAAGTAAAATTCGGAATTTATGTGGGCACTTGCATTCTTCTTGAATTGTTCTGTTACTAGTATGTAATAAAATAAAATTTAAAGCTAAATGCTAAAACTTTGTTTATGGCTCTGGATGCATTTTTAGCTTTTTAAAGAGGTTATAAAGTCAGAAGGGTTTTTTTTTTTTTCTATCTTCAGATATTCTATGCATGAAGATAAAAAAACCTTCTGCACAGCAGCCCCCCTAATACTTACCTGAGCCACATCTTGGTCCAGTGAAGTGGAGTCCTTGACCTTTAAACATCCGGTTGATATGCGAGCCGAGGCTCTGGCCCGCCATATGTTTCACTATTGCTGGTTCGTCTTAGGCCAGTATTTACTATTATTGCCCCGGTGTCAAAGTCTGACGAGTGGGCTACACTTTTATGCCTGGACCTGGAGGGGAGATGGCTTCCCCCTGCCTTTTTTATGGAGCTGGTGGATCAGTTGATCCAGGCGCTACAGTTTATCTGTAATGCCTCTTTGGATGTGGCTCCTTTTGACTTTAAAATGTGAAACAATTCTCCTGCGCTTGAGTGATGTATGATGGGGGAACAAGGGCTGTACAGGTGGACTTAAGTGGGTATGGCTTGTGGTCTTGCTGCCCCTCGAGGATCCAAGGTTTTCGAAGCACACTGGAAGACAACAACAAAGTAAGGGGCGCACCGACCTAGTGCATTACCACTAAAAGCGCTTATTAAAATTAAAAAAAGTATATATTATACTCGCAAACAAGTGTGGGTATCACGCATATCAACATGATTCAACAAAAAATTTGTTGAATGTCAATCACCCATGGGGGCACAAGAAGTGTCCTGGCGTATCAGGACGTTGGTGGCATTCTAAGGTGGGCAGAACAATCATTCCAGCCCTCTCTACTGTACAGGATCTGTGGAAGGTACCGAGGTTTGTGGCATGGTCTGGGGATCCTCTGGCTGACGCGGCAGACGCATTAGTAGCCCCTTGGCATCAGTATCGTTTGATTTGTGCCTTTCCCCCAATGCGGGGTTGAGCAGCGCCTGGCCTTGAGTACCGTCAAGGGCCAGTTTTCAGCCCTGGCGTTTTTTTTTTTTTTTTTTTTTTTGGTGTGTATCTTTATCCAGTGCGGTTCCCAATACCGCAGTGGGTCCTCACAATTGGTGGTGTCAGTTATCCAGGAATCTCCCTTCGAAAATAGGGAGGTTCCTTGCTTGCGTTCCAGAAGGTGGCCTTCTTGGTGACTATTACTTCTGCGTGCAGGGTGTCGTAGCTGGCGGTGTTGTCTTGTCCACCTTACCTGTTGGGTTTACAGAGCTAAGGTGGCTGATCGTCCCTGTCTGTTGTTCCTTCCAAAGGTCGTCTCGGACTTCCATTTGATTGAAGACATTGTGTTGCCTTCCCCATGTCCCAGGCCTAAACGTCCTTAGGAAATTACTGTGCATTCCATGGATGTGGTACGGGCAATCGGGGTGTACCTGGCAGCTACGGAGTCTTTTAGGGAGACTCACTATTTGTACTCATGGTTGACCATTTCCAGATAGATCAGACAGACAGTGATTCAGACTTATTCCCTGTTAAGGCACACTCTACTCGGGCTCTTAATGCCTCCTTTGCCTTCTGTCATCAGGCATCAGTGATGCAGGTTTGCAGGCCGCCATCGGGTCATCTGTGCACACTTTTACAAAGTTTTTTATAAAATTGATGTGTTGGCATCTGCGGATGCTTCTTTTGGCTGCAAAGTTTTTCAGGCTGCTGTTTAGTGGACCTGGTTCTCTTTGAGGGTGTATTGTTTTTTTTTTTTTTTTTTCAGGTGCGCTCCAGTTGTTATGGTTGAGCCTCCATGTTAACTGGTTGGCTATGGTTAGCCCGTTAGCCTCATGTTTGACGCTGCTTTGGGACATCCCAATGGTTAAGAAGAATAAGGAACTGTGTCTTGTCAATGAACAAAAGAGGAAATGGGGTTTTTGACCTACTGTAAAATCCATTTCTCTGGTGTTCATTGACGGACACAGCAGCACCCACCCCTCTGTGGAGCTGGCTTTCTTCTGACACTGCTTGTAACAAAATTGATGCCTATAGCAGAGTGTGGGTGTATACCCCCTGTGACTTCCCAAAGGCATAGTCAAACTTTTTCCTGCCTAGTGTCCTACTCCTTTAGAGGGCAGCATAATCCAATGTTTAAAAAGAATCTGCGTCTGTCTATGAACTTCAGAGAAATTTTACGGTCAAAGTCCAGTTTTTTTTTTTTTGCTAGAAAATTACTCTGAACCCCCAAACATTATATCATTTTTTGTTTAGCAGAGACCCTAGAGAATAAAATGGCGATTGTTGCAATTTCTGTCACAAAATATTTGCGATTCTATTTTTCAAATGCAATTTTTTGGGAAAAAATACACTTTAACCACTTTAAACGGCTCACTGTGCTGCTACTGCACAGTGCAGCACAGTGGCAACCCTGTGTCCAGCGATGTAGACCTACATCCCTGGACTCCTGCCTGCCTCTGCGGCACGCGCGCCGCCGGAGGCTCGCTCCCGCCGTGTTTAGTCACAGCGGGAGTCGGGCCGGAGGAGGAGAGGCGGCGATCACCGTCTCTCTTCCCCGATCGTCGGGGAAAGAGTGAGAAAATCCGCCCGCTTGTGTAAACAAAGCGAGTGGATCTTCTCTGTGACAGACGGGGACAGATCAGTATAGCATAGCTGAACCTGCAATCTCTGTGTCGTTCACAGAACCCCCCCACACACGTAGGTAAGCATGAGGCATACATCTAACCCCTTGATCACCAACAGTGTTAACCCCTTCCCTGCCAGTGTCATTATTACAGTAACAGTGCATATTTATAGCACTGATTACTGTAGTAATGTCACTGGTCCCCCCAAAAGTGTCAAATGTCAGGGGTCCTATATGTCCGCCGCAATGTCGCAGTCCTGCAAAAAAAATCGCAGATTGCCGCCATTACTAGTAAAAAAATAAATAAAAATGACAAATCTGTCCGTAGTTAGATGCGATAACCTTTGCGCAAACCAATACGCTTATTGCGATTATTTTTGGGGGGAAAAAAAAGTAGCAGAAAACAAATTGGCCTAAAATGTTAAAAAAATTTGATGTATACATTTTTTTAGGGAATGTTATAAATCAGAATGTGAAAAATATATTTTTTTTTTTAAATTGTCGCTTTTTTTTTTTCAAAAATTAAAAATCGCAGAGGTGATCAAATGCCACCAAAAGAAAGTTCTATTTGTGGGAAAAACGTAAATTTCATTTGGGTACAGCGTCGCACGACCGTGCAATTGTCCGTTAAAGTAACGCAGTGCAGAATTGCAAAATATGGCCTGGTCAGGAAGGGGGTAAAGTCTTCCGGTCTTAAATGGATAAAAATACTCATTGAGAATTGTTTTTGTCAAAGACATATAGCTAAATACATTTTGGCCTAAATGTATGACAAAAATTGAATATATTGGATATTTTTTAACTGTCAAAGTAGAAAATGTCAAAATTTTTGCTCCTTTTTTTATTATCGCAAAAAATAAAAAGCGCAGAGGTGAACAAATACCAGCAAAAGAAAGCTCTGTTTGTGGGGAAAAAGGACGTAAATTTAGTTTGGGAACAGCATTTGCATGACCGTGTAATTGTCAATTAAAGTCACGCAGTGCTAAGTTGTAAAAAGTGGCCTGGTCATTGAGCAGCCAAATCTTGCGGGGTTAAAGTGGTTAATATATTTTAATGCCAAAAAACACAATATATACCCCCTTTGTTTTGTAAAATATAAAAGATGATCTGCTGAGTAAATACCGAACATGTCACGCTTTAAAATTGTGCGCGCTCGTGGAATGTTTAACGTCCCCTCCTGCTGCCTGTAAAATCAATCTTTTGTTGAGATTCTGTTCGAAACGCTGGGATCAACACAGGTGCCTGCTCCCCTCCACCCCCCAAAAAAAAAAACTTGGTGTCCTTTCACATGAGCGGTCTGCTTGGCAGACTTCACTTTGCTCTGCTTCCCTATGGGGAAATCTGGTGAAAATGGACCGCCTGTCCATTTTCACCCAATCTGATCCTCCAGATGGATGAAAAATAGGGTCACCATCCGTCTGGATTTTGCAGACAGGATCTGATAGCGGCGGGTGTCAGCGGACATGTCACCGCTGACATCCTCTGCTCCATGGGGGGCGATCAGGTCAGTTTTTCAGGCGGACCGCCCGTGTAAAAGGACCATAAGTGCAGAGTATGGCAGAGGAGGGGGCAAACAAGCGAAACTTCTCCTTTTGTGTGAAGTTCTGCTTTAAAACTTTTTTTCTGTGTTGCTATTAAGCTGCCCATAGATGGATAGCAATTTGGCTGGTCCATTAGGGAGCGGCTGAATTTGCGATCCATCTATGGCTGTCCTCGCTCAACAGAAGTTAACCTAACAATCTACTTCTGTTGAATGGGATAGTTGGAAAATTTCTCGATCAGCTGGCTGCAGCCACTAATTAGTGTATTCTAACAGCGGGGGAGTCCAGCTATCAAAATACAATGGCACAGGATTCCTCCATCTATCTTGCATTTATGGGCTGATCGAAAAAAAAAAAAACAGGGCTTTTATGTGCTGCCTTAGGGTCACCATACACGTTGCAATCTGGTTGTACAATCAGCTTTAGGTTTACCACTTGCCTACCGGCACTTTCACCCCCTTCCTGCCCAGGCCAATTTTCAGCTTTCAGCGCTTTGACTGACAATTGCGCGGTCATGCTACACTATACCCATATTAAATTTTTATCCTTTTTTTCACACAAATAGAGCTTTCTTTTGGTGGTATTTAATCATCTCTGTGTTTTTTATTTCTTACAAAAAAAAAGAAAAAAGACAGAAAATGTTGAAAAAAGTTTTTTTCTTATTTTCTGCGAGTAAATTTTGAAAATAAATGTATGTTTCTCCTTCACTGATGGGCACTGATAGGCTGCACTGAGAGGTGGCACTGCTGGGCGGCACTGATGAGCACTGATGGGCAGCACCATCAGTGCCCATAGTGCTGCCAGTCAGTGCTCATCGGTGCCTGGATGAGCAGGCACTGATGGTGGGCACATTGTATTTTATTTACCTCTGTTGTAATCGGGGCACTGGTGATCAGTGCCCTGATTACATTTTGCTGTGTCCCCGAACGGCTGATCGGCTCTGCTCCTTCCTCACACTGCCGTCTGTGTGAGGAAGGAGCGCTGGCGATGAGAGATGATCTCGTATGTTTACATGTGAGATCATCTCTCATTGCATGGGCCGATCACGTGGTAAATGGCCGCTGTGATTGGCCATTTACCACGATCTGTGATTGGCTGTGTCCAAGGGACACGGCCAATACAGATTTTCCCCGATGCGCGCTCACGGGAGCGCGCAGGGAGCCTGTCTCTGGGAGGCAGTTTAAAGACGGCCTCCCGGAAATTCGAGTCCGCGCTGTAGCCGTCTTTCGGCTATAGCGTGGACCAGAAGAAGTTAACAAAACTATGTACTATTAGGACCTACCTAATCTATAAAATCAGTTTGTATCCAATCGGGCAGCCCCTTGCAGTTCATGGTTGTTGGTAACTCTAAAGGAGATTGTATAGTGAGATTGTAGGGTTAGGAGTCTTGGAGAGATTCTTCTTGGGGACAGCCTTATCAGGCAGGAAGTGAGCAAATCAGAATACAGAACCTCTGTTTGTAGTTAAACCTGACAGTCCTTCCCCCACTCTATCCAAAATGTAAAAAAAATAAAAAAAAGTTTTGGCTATAGATGTACTTTTAGAACAAAGGTTTGGCCTGAGCTCTACCCGGAGTCAGTAAGGGTTTGCTCAGACAATACTCATTTTTCCTCTGCTTTTCAGAGAAGGGAAATGCAGCTCTGATCTCACACCCACAATAAAATTTATATACAGACAGTTTGTTACAATTGTAGCGTTTGTTACAAATTAACGCAAACTTCTTTTTGTGGCGTAGAAAATAACTGTTTATTTTATAACCTTCAGTACAGTGTTGGATTCTCATGTGAATGGTTCCCGGCACATTGTTATTGCTTTGCGCTCTGACATCCTGCGCACACTATATAAAAGTGTTTTGTTTTCAGCAGTGTACCTCCCCTGTAAGGTGTATATATACATTGACAGTGAAACATGTATACAAGTATCAGCGTGTGATGTCTCCGGCTGATAAACAAGCATCTCGTATTGCTGTAGTCCTGGCTCAGGTTCTCAGCTCTCCTCTGTGTGCAGATGGAGGACATCTGCTGCTAGCAGTGACACTTAACCAGGGAGCGGGGGACAGCTGGGAGCCTAGCCAGTCCTTAAAGGGGAATTGTTTCCGAGGGACATAACCATTAGTGTCTGTACACTGAATTCCTCATACATAAGTGGAGGGGGTGCTTTCTCTTGTATAGTTATTCATCTCTTGTATTAGATAAGCTGGATGACTCTATGTTCTTTCCCAGTCCGGTTCATTAGTGTGACTTGGCACTTGAGTCTATTCATTTTGGTCGCTGGTCTTGTTGGATGTGTTTGTTTTTTCTTTTTCTACTGTTCTAGATATTAAATACCCAGGTTTGAACAAATACTGGGAACCAAGTGGTTGGGTGCTAAAGGCAACCACACACAGGAGGATCTGTGGCAAGGAATCAGTAGCCCCTTGTATTGGTTTTATTTTTTTATTTTTTTTTCCTCCTTTTCAACTACTTGCATACAAACTATGCAAATGCTTGTTGGGTGATCTCGCATATAAAAGCAGCTCTGTGTAAAGTTTTTTTAAATAGGAATAATTTGTTTCCATCGAAGACCCAGAGACAGGCCACATTGAAGTCTGTGGACTTGTAGCACAGGCATGGCTAGAGATTTTTTCGGGGACAGGAGGGTAAATATCTTGTGGGTGGCTGTCACTATTCTGAAGAGGTAAGTAAACATCTTTGGCAAGGGGGGACCAGCTTATATCAGAGGTATGGTTAGAGAGGGCTAACTGATTTATGTTTAAAAACTGTACTTCTCCTTCAAAGGAGACGTACAGTTAAAGCTTGTTTGGCTGTACTTCTGTGGGCTCCTGACGTTCCAGAGCCGTTCCAGGCTCAGGCAAGATCGCGACAATGAAGTTGAAATCCGCCCACCTGTCTGGACCAGCACTTGGCTCAACCTCTCCCGCCCTCTTCACAGCCCAGCGCTCCAGTGAGCAGGGGGGCAGAACCGACAACGGTGACTGACTGTCACCAGCTCTCTGCGCAGAAACCGTCTCAGGGAAGCTCATCTGCATGTTCATCGGCCTCGTCGGGGTCTCAACCTGACTGCAGTTCAGCAGTCAGCATCTTCATATGCCACACCTGTGAGGTGAATGGATTATCTTGGCAAAGGAGAAGTGCTCACTAACACATTTATGCCACTTTCACACTTGTGCGACTTGAAAGTCGCGTGATTTTACAGCGATTTTGACGCAATTTTGACTGGACTTGAAGCAATTGGACCTCAAAATGCATTAAAATCGGGCCAAAGTAGTGCAGGAACTACTTTGAAGTTGCTGCAACTTTAAGTTGCGCATATATGAATGGGTATCATTGGAAAACATGGCAAACGACATGTTGTGCAACTCTGATGTCCAAAGTTGCATGACAAGTTGCACAAGTGTGAAAGGGGCCTTAGACAGATTTGTGAACAATATTGAGAGAAATCAGCCTTTTATTTACATAGAAAAGGTCTTAGACCTTTGAGTTCAGCTCATGAAAAATGGGGGCAAAAATAAGTGTTGCGTTTTTATAATTTTGTTCATTGTATGATTCTTTAAAAAAAAAAAAAAATGTCTTTCTTTCTAAGCCATCCATACACTGCACTGCAGATTCCTTTCCTGCAACCATAGGTTGCAAAATTTGGTAGATTCCCCCATCAACAGACAGTAATGGCTCCTGCCAAGCCATTGTATTCTCCCACCGGGAGAAGCAGCCCCCCCCCCCCCGGGAAAAGACAGTGATTATTAATCGCAGCTATACCAGCTGCTAGCAATAATCACAAGTAAAGTTTGGCAGGCTGGTTTTACACAAATTGATCGATTTGATCAACTTGGTACATTCAGCCTGCCCATACATGATTCGAATCTCGGCCAGTTCCTGTTGAATGGGCCAAGTATCGAACTGTGTATGCCCTGCCTTAGAAAAAGTGGTTTTAGATGTCCATAGGGTCCTACACATTAGTAAACCCATGCAATGTCAGAACAGAGGGATTCGTTGGGCAAAGGGAGGTGTGCTGCGGTCACTACACCAGCATGCTGAACATAGGAGGCGGCAGATTGATGAGGGGTAAGGTTTGCTAAAGATGAGGAAAAATGTTTTCTTTGACTTTCAATTGAACCCCCCTGACACAGAGAGAAGGTGAATGGAAGTGCGTGCTGCACTGACAAAACACTAAACTCCTCTACTGACTGGGTAGGAGAGAGAAGCCAGCTTCTATGCCTAGTTTTAAAGTGGACCTGTGCTTTGCCCATGCTGGTTTCACTTTTTCTGTCCCCAGCTGAATGATTGCTTGCATCTCAGTCCTTGCTGCTCCACTCAGCCCGGGAGGATGAGGGAAAAACAGTCTGTATAAGCTTAAAGTGGTGGTAAATGTCCTCAGCAATAACTGTTGACCTCACCTGCACGTGTGCAGTGACCACTCTGCATTCCAGGGCATAGAGTGCGCGTGCTGTGGTTCCCGTGTGCATGCGTGGTAGTGGTGTCATTGCAGCGCTGACCATTCAAATGGCTGGAACCTGGAAGGAAGACCGGGTGAAAATTAAAGCGCCAGGGATCTGTGACAGCGCTGCAAGGGATGGCTCCATTTTGCCATTAGGGCATAACGCTGCAGGGGCCCATATTTTTTTTTTCTTTGGGAGCGGTTTACTACTGCTTTAAATTGAATTCTAAGTTGGAACCTGCCCAGAATGGACTGTCTTCCCCTTTCCCAAGGGGCAGCTGTGGACCAAATACTAAGCAGAAGTGCTGTCCTATATGCTTCCCCATACCTGGCTGTAAAGGATATTTCCATCACCAGCGACAGGCAATAAGATTCAAAGGAAACCTGTTACTTTCCACTGCATGGACCAAAGCACAGGTGTGTGTTAAGAGATGTTGAATTAGATGTATAGTCGAAGTTCCATTTCCTAACATGTGGAATATAACCATGCTTATTGCTTCTTTCATTATTTCTTCTCCAAGATATGCCCCTTCCTATCAAACACCACAAAGATTCGAATCCACTCCTTGGTCCTCTCATCTCGATTACTGCAACTCCCTCCTCATTGGCTTATTTTTATATAGGCTACCCCACCTTCAGTCTATCATGAGCGCTGCTGCCAGGCTCATCCACTTTCCAAACCGCTCGGTGTCCGCTACCCCTCTTTGCCAATCCCTCCATTGGCTGCCACTCAACCTACGAATTAAATTCAAGATACTAACCAGAACATACAAAGCCATCCATAACTTGGCCCTCAGATACATCACTAACCTGATCTCAAAATACCAACCAAACCATTCTCTTCGTTCCTCCCAGGACCTCTTGCTCTCTAGCTCCCTTGTCACCTGTTACCATGCTTGCCTCCAGGACTTCTCCAGAGCCTCTCCCATCCTCTGGAATGCTCTTCCTCAATCTGTCTGACTATCCCCTACTTTGTCCACTTTCAGACAATCCCTGAAAAACATCTCTTCAGAGAAGCCTATCTGGCCCCCACCTAACATCTGTACAATTTTTTTTTTTCAGCACATCCCCCCACAAATATCACCTCTTGTATCTCTTGACCCCCCCCCCCCCCCTTAGATTGTAAGCTCTAACAAGCAGGGCTCTCTGATTAAAGTATATTGTAGTTGTACT